>NW_025255208.1:0-1903 GCF_018294505.1 Triticum aestivum
CTGTGCCACGCAGCGGGCCCTTAATAGATGGGAGACTGCCGAGTTTGGAACTCGGCAAACAAATTGTCCAGTTCTGCTGAATAAAGAACTCGGCAGATATTTTGTACCGGGCAATGTGTGCTGGCACGTGGATTATTTCTATTGGCCTAACTTTGCCAAGTTTAGACGGCCAAAACTCAGCAAACAGTAGTGCCATGTGGAACTTCCGTTAACGGTCCGTCACGTCTGACGATGTGGTTCACCGAGTTTGTTCTGCCAGGAACAACTTCGTTTAGATATTCACTAAGTTCGTGATAGAAAGAACTCAGCAATATTAATGATTGTCGGGTCCCGTCTAACCGAGTGAGCTGCGATGAGTTTGGCACTCGGTGAAGATTTCACCGAGTTGACTATGGGCCCTGCCGAGTTTCTTTGAAACCCGGCAAAAAGGGCGCGATTCTAGTAGTGTATTGTGATTTTATTTCATTTTGTAGTCATTGTTTACAAATCCAGTAATCATTTGCTAAGTCACCATTAATTCCCAGTGTCTACTTTCATGCACAAATCTTCTCTCTATGCGTGTTTGGAAATCCTAAGTATCAAGATTGTTCTATTTCTATGGGATTTTTTAGTACCAGGTACAAAACATGCTTTGCTTATATAGTTTCGAAATCAAGTTTGCTGATCTTGCATGGAGATCAAGCTTGCTAATATTGTTCGATGATGTTTCTCTTGTATAGATAACTCATAACCACAAGGACGTTACTATATATGGTTAGATTTTCATGTAACTACAGGATCCAGTAACAAATCTTCCTTTGTGGAACGTGCCTTCAGAGTCGGCATTGTTGCTGTAATATTTGCAATATATCACATTTTTGAGAATAATATTGATCTTGTCAATTATGAAGAACATACATTAACTGATGGCTTCATATTTTATAGTGCCACCATTCAATAAGGCTTGCACTAATGTTTTTCTCCAAAAACATGTTATATTCAGCAGGCTATTTGTAAAACTAAGTTAGAGACACCAGCTGTTAGTAATGACAACGCTCTCCTATTCGCAAAAAAAAAGAAAAAAAAAGACAACACTCTCCGTTTCAACAGTCGACTCTCTTGCATCTCCGGGTGAGTACTAGCGTGACGGCACACATTCATCCTGGCTAGAAATAGCTAGATATTTAGTAAATTGTATGAGTATATATATGGCTACTATTTCAGATCAATACTGTACATTAGGCTTTCTGAAATGTGCAGCTGCTATTCACCATGCCGGCAAATAATGAAGTTCTCAATTTTTTGGTTACCAAAATTTTGAATACTGAAGTCTGACACAAACTAACTTACCTTCTTTTCTGCTTCACAAAGAATCTACAACTGCTGCACTATTTGATGGAACTTCTCAGGTGATTAAAACATATGTCGTGCTTAGATATGATGAGTATTTTTGTTGTTCAATCAGTCTGGTAGCCCATGTGATGATAGTTAATATAATGTAAATATCTTCCACATTTTTTTGACCCGAAAACCAAAGAACAAAAGTTCTATCGTATAATTTCAATTAAAAGCTTCAGTATGTTACAGGGAGAGAGGAGCAAAGGATAACAGAAAAACATAGGGTAACACCAGAATGGTGTTTAGTATATTTCACCCTCAACACATGTGAAAAATGAGGAAATTGAGTGCTTCTTCTCAGGAAATGAATTTGAATACTTTTGCTGGAAGTTTGCAATTCCTTGGATCCTGGGACCATGTAGATGTTGAATAGATATACTATCTTATAATTCAGGTCTTGCTCGTGGTCTTAATATTTAGTATAATAAATGGTGTATTTTTCTCTTCCCCGGCATTGTGATGCATTGTACAGTTTAAGTATCTATGTTGTTTTTATTTCTGTATAGACGCTTCACATTTTTTTTTT
>NW_025255209.1:0-1903 GCF_018294505.1 Triticum aestivum
TTTTGGTTGTGTTTTTTGTGTTTACTTAGTGTTTGTGCCAAGTAGAACCGTTGGGAAGACTTGGGGAAAGTCTTCTTGAACTTGCTGTAAAAAACAGAAACTTTAGCGCTCACGAGAACTGCTGTCATTTTTAGTTGGAAAGTTATATTTAGTTAATTCTTTTTTCAGATGATTAATAGATAAATTCCTCACGTCCAGAAATTTATTTTAGAATTTTTGGGGTTCCAGATCTTTCTCTAGCTACAGATTACTACAGACTGTTCTGTTTTTGACAGATTCTGTTTTTCATTTGTTGTTTGCTTATTTTGATGAATCTATGGCTAGTAAAATAGTTTATAATCCATAGAAAAGTTGGAATACAGTAGGTTTAACACCAATATAAATAAATAATGAGTTCATTATAGTACCTTGAAGTGGTCTTTTGTTTTCTTTCGCTAACGGAGTTGACGAGATTTTCTACTTTAACTTTTGCGTTGTGAAGTTTTCAAGTTTTGGGTAAAGATTTTATGGATTATGGAACAAGGAGTGGCAAGAGCCTAAGCTTGGGGATGCCCATGGCACCTCCAAGATAATCTAAGGACACCTAAAAGCCAAATCTTGGGGATGCCCCGGAAGGCATCCCCTCTTTCGTCTACTTCTATCGGTAACTTTACTTGGAGCTATATTTTTATTCACCACATGATATGTGTTTTGCTTGGAGCGTCTTTTATGATTTGAGTCTTTTCTTGTTAGTATACCACAATCATCCTTGCTGTACACACCTTTTGAGAGAGCCATACATGATTTGGAATTTGATAGAATACTCTATGTGCTTCACTTATATCTTTTGAGCTTTATAGTTTTGCTCTAGTGCTTCACTTATATCTTTTAGAGCATGGTGGTGGATTTGTTTTGTATAAACTATTGACCTCTCATGCTTCACTTAGATTATTTTGAGATTCTTAATATCATGGTAATTTGCTTAAAATCCTAATATGCTTGGTATGCAAGATTAATAATAAAACTTTCTTATGAGTGTGTTGAATACTAAGAAAAGTTTGATGCTTGATGATTGTTTTGAGATATGGAGGTAATAATATCAAAGTCATGCAAGTTGAGTTGTTGTGAAATTGAGAAATACTTGTGTTGAAGTTTGCAAGTCCCGTAGCATGCACGTATGGTAAACGTTATGCAACAAATTTGAAACATGAGGTGTTATTTGATTGTCTTCCTTATGGGTGGCGGTCGGGGATGAGCGATGGTCTTTTCCTACCAATCTATCCCCCTAGGAGCATGCGCGTAGTACCGAGGTTTTTGATGACTTGTAGATTTTTGCAATAAGTATGTGAGTTCTTTATGACTAATGCTGAGTCCATGGATTATACACACTCTCACCCTTCCATCCTTGCTAGCCTCTTTGGTACCATGCATTGCCCTTTCTCACATTGAGAGTTGGCGCAAACTTCACCGGTGCATCCAAACCCTGTGATATGATACGCTCTTTCACACATAAACATCCTTATATCTTCCTCAAAACAGCCACCATACCTACCTATTATGGCATTTCCATAGCCATTCCGAGATATATTGCCATGCAACTTTCCATCATTCCGTTCATCATGACACATTCATCATTGTCATATTGCTTAGCATGATCATGTAGTTGACATAGTATTTGTGGCAAAGCCACCGTTCATAGTTCTTTCATACATGTCACTCTTGGTTCATTGCATATCCCGGTACACTGCCGGAGGCATTCATATAGAGTCATCTTTGTTCTAGTATCGAGTTGTAATCATTGAGTTGTAAATAAATAGAAGTGTGATGATCATCATTATTAGAGCATTGTCCCAAGTGAGGAATAAATAAAAAATGAAAGGCCATAAAAAAGAGAAGGCCCAAAAAAAGAGAAAGGCCATAAAAA
>NW_025255210.1:0-1903 GCF_018294505.1 Triticum aestivum
ACATTCTCACTACCATTACAACCGTTCCCTAACAATGGATAATGTCCTATACTACTTACTCTCCCGCTCAATCACGGAGACGAGTTTTCCACGGTTTCCACCCCTCCCTCCATACCGCAGCAACACGAGTTTTTTCCACCCCTTTCAGAACGCGCTCTTCGCGCCACAAAGCCGCCCCAAGACGCGCGAGCAATGAGCATCGAGCTTAAACATATCGCAAACGTCAAACATAATATAACGGGATTAATATATATCGCGCACGTGCGACATGTTTGTCACAAGGCGCAAAAAATAATTATAAAAGGAATGCAACACGAGGACTTCCCAGGAGGTCACCCATCCTAGTACTACTCTCGCCCAAGCACGCTTAACTTCGGAGTTCTGTTGGGATCCGGTGCTTTAGTGCTGGTATGATCGCATCCGACATGTTTCCCCGTCTTCGTCCCTTATGCTTGCCACTCCCAGGTCCGCTCCAAAGACGATTCTACATTCTCACTACCATTACAACCGTTCCCTAACAATGGATAATGTCATATACTACTTACTCTCCCGCTCAATCACGGAGATGAGTTTTCCACGGTTTCCACCCCTCCCTACATACCGTAGCAACACGAGTTTTTTCCACCCCTTTCAGAACGCGCTCTTCGCGCCACAAAGCCGACCCAAGACGCGCGAGCAATGAGCATCGAGCTTAAACATATCGCAAACGTCAAACATAATATAACGGGATTAATATATATCGCGCACGTGCGACATGTTTGTCACAAGGCGCAAAACATAATTATAAAAGGAATGCAACATGAGGACTTCCCAGGAGGTCACCCATCCTAGTACTACTCTCGCCCAAGCACGCTTAACTTCGGAGTTCTGATGGGATCCGGTGCTTTAGTGCTGGTATGATCGCATCCGACATGTTTCCCCGTCTTCGTCCCTTATGCTTGCCACTCCCAGGTCCGCTCCAAAGACGATTCTACATTCTCACTACCATTACAACCGTTCCCTAACAATGGATAATGTCCTATACTACTTACTCTCCCGCTCAATCACGGAGACGAGTTTTCCACGGTTTCCACCCCTCCCTCCATACCGCAGCAACACGAGTTTTTTCCACCCCTTTCAGAACGCGCTCTTCGCGCCACAAAGCCGCCCCAAGACGCGCGAGCAATGAGCATCGAGCTTAAACATATCGCAAACGTCAAACATAATATAACGGGATTAATATATATCGCGCACGTGCGACATGTTTGTCACAAGGCGCAAAAAATAATTATAAAAGGAATGCAACACGAGGACTTCCCAGGAGGTCACCCATCCTAGTACTACTCTCGCCCAAGCACGCTTAACTTCGGAGTTCTGATGGGATCCGGCGCTTTAGTGCTGGTATGATCGCATCCGACATGTTTCCCCGTCTTCGTCCCTTATGCTTGCCACTCCCAGGTCCGCTCCAAAGACGATTCTACATTCTCACTACCATTACAACCGTTCCCTAACAATGGATAATGTCATATACTACTTACTCTCCCGCTCAATCACGGAGACGAGTTTTCCACGGTTTCCACCCCTCCCTACATACCGCAGCAACACGAGTTTTTTCCACCCCTTTCAGAACGCGCTCTTCGCGCCACAAAGCCGCCCCAAGACGCGCGAGCAATGAGCATCGAGCTTAAACATATCGCAAACGTCAAACATAATATAACGGGATTAATATATATCGCGCACGTGCGACATGTTTGTCACAAGGCGCAAAAAATAATTATAAAAGGAATGCAACACGAGGACTTCCCAGGAGGTCACCCATCCTAGTACTACTCTCGCCCAAGCACGCTTAACTTCGGAGTTCTGATGGGATCCGGTGCTTTAGTGCTGGTATGATCGCATCCGACATTTTTCCCCGTCTTCGTCC
>NW_025255211.1:0-1903 GCF_018294505.1 Triticum aestivum
CGCTGACTGGGGTTTGACCAGGGGTGGGGCCCACTGTCAGTGGCTGTGGGTTTAATTAGTGGGGCCATTAACACTAATTAAGCGTGCCCCGTCGGCAGTCGCCGGAGTATCGCCGGCGGCGACCATTCCGCACGGTGGCGCGGCTCGGATTTGAGCTAGGGGCGATGGTTTGGCGCGCGGTTTGGCTCATTAGAACGTCCGCGACGCGGCGCGTCCAGCGGTGGCTGTGGCCGCGGCTGGGTTGGCCGGTAGCGGCAACTACGGCGAGAGAGGCGGCGACCGGAGCTCGGGCATCGCCTAAGACGATGCTATGGTGCGGCTACCGACGAACCGATGGGAGTTTTCGGCTCCTGGGAACATCTCGAGCCCGAGGGCGTGCTCAGACGCGAGCTAAGACACCTGTGGCCACGGCGGTGCCATGGCCGGCGGCGAGGAGCGCTCGACAAGGTGGTTAGGGCGGCTAGAGTACGGGAACGAGCGCGAGGAGGAGGGGGAATGGAAGAGTAGCTCACAGCGGATCTGGTGGAGGCAACGGCGAGGCCGGGGAGGGGCTGGAGCTCGCGAATCCTCGAAAGTTAGCCGGCGGCCGAAGGTTGGGGGCGAGCTTGAGGGCGACGCTGCAGGGCTTCCGGAGGGCCGTGGATCGGTGGGGAGGAAGAGGGGGTCGGGGCAGAGCTTCCTGGGGCGTCGGTGAGGCGTGGGGTGGCCGGTAGCCACGGTGGCTCTCGTCGGTGGCGGCGGCTCCGTTCGGGTGAGGAGAACAGAGGAGGGGGAGGGTGTTCCGGGGAGAGGATGAGGACGCGGGAGAGTGAGGAAGAGAGGCAGGGAGGTGCGTGGCGTCTCCGGGCGTCGAGGAGGAAGCAGGAGGTGGCCGAGGCCTCTCGGGCACGTGCCACGCCTCGCCTCTGTCCTTCTGGCGAGGGAGGAAGACGACAGGGGAGGGGGTGGAGATGGGCTGGGCCGGCTGGGCCGGTTGGTGGCGCCAGGTAGGCTGCGGTTAAGTGGCCCAGGTAGGTTTCCTCTCTCTCCTGTTTTATTGTTCTGTTTGTTTTATTTTTATTTAATCTTTTGCCACTGTTTTGAATTCAAAATAATTCAAACAATGCCAAAAGCTCCTCTGAATATTTTTATTTTGCTATATGGACTTTTCCAAAAGCTCATAAAATATTTCAGGGGTATTCAAACAATGCCAAAACCCTTGCCAAAAATATTAAACATCTAAGAGGAGCATTTTGGAACAATGAATGAGATTTTAGGGTTTTTGCCCTTCTTTTATTTAGGGTTTTGAGGCTTCTGACTTCCTCAGTTCAAGTTTTAAAAATTTAAACATGATGCACAGATGGAAGCAAGCACAGGACAGGCCAGAGCTAGGGATGTGACATGGAAAGAGACGGGCCTGTCGGGGGGTAAAAAAGGAGAGCTGACCGGACTCCAAACATGCGTACAAACCCTGGTGGACAGGAATCTCAAACTTGTCAACGTAGTCCAGGTTATGCTCATCCGTAGGATCCTCCCATGTCAACAACGGGCTTTCAACCTGTGGGAGTTCGACCCGGCGCGGCACCAAACTCTGAGCAGGCTCTTTGACACGACGTATGAAGATGCCTGGAAGGTGCTTTTCAAGGGCGCCGAGGCCCCTGCATCCGCTACCGAGGATCGCGAATTCAGCACGCAGCGTCATGCTCATGCGGTAAGCTGTTTTCACCTTTTATAGGGTATTAGTTTTTCATAGTTTAACATCATGCGGGATCTAAGTTCCCTTGCCTTTGACAGGATTGGCAGGAGACGTCCGGACAGATCAACTATCCGGCTCCTTTGCCCGAAGGCCCAGTGGATGCTCGCTTGGCGAAGCTGCTGGTTCCGGCACCTTACGTGGTGGCGGAGAAGAAGGCCAATGGGACTC
>NW_025255212.1:0-1903 GCF_018294505.1 Triticum aestivum
GTGTTGAAAATATTTGAATATCATTTGAAAATATTTCCCATTCCGAAACTTTATGCAACTCAATGATTTTCACGAGCGAAGATAAAATGACTTCTTCAAAACATATGAAATATGAGTTGGGAGTTTCAAAGGATCAAATTCAAGTCCTTTTGGAAATTATTTTAATTTGGAGTTATTTGGGTTTTATTCAAATTATTTTTCTCCAAAAATAAAATATAAAGAAATTAGGGTAACATGATTCCCTACAACAGAAAATTGGAGAGAAATAAATTTGAAATCATTTTGGTATTTTTAAAATGATTTTTATTGGATTTTATTAAGGCAGTAGCACTGTTTGATTTATTTGAATTTTTGTGGTCTTTATTTGACTTTACAAAAATGTTCATGTTGTAGAAAATCTTTTTCTGAAAATTTTGATATATAATATGCCTATATAAAATTTTAATTTGTTTTCTTTATCCGGTTTTCCTTCTGTTTCTATTTTTTTTAAAACTGTGCATGCGGCCGATAGTTATTTACCGCCCACATGCGTAGCATAGTGGCAGCGGGCGCCTCATTTGTTCTTCCCTCTCCTAAATGGGCCAGGCCCAGCCATCCTTTTTATTTTTTTTACTTAGGCCGATTTTTGTAAAAAAAAAAAAACTGCAGTGTACGTGCGCGCGCAGCCGGCCCGTGGTGCTTTTAGCCCATGCGTTCCCCGTTTATTTTATTTGTTCGTCTACGTTTAGTCCCACATTGCCTAGCCTTTAACCCCTAAACCTCTTTTCCACCTATAAATATAGACCCATAGAGCCTCCAAAAATTATCCATTGCGGGTTAAATCAATATTTTGGTTTGACTAGCTAAAAATATATTTCTCCTCTCCGGCGGGACTTTTGGAAGTTGTCTCCACACTCTGAAGTCGTCTTTTCTATACCTTATAAAGGTATATTTATTCGTTTTCTGTATTTATACGTTAGATCTAGAATTCTTTTATCCGTAGCTATTTTTTTTCTTCTGCAAAACAGCTTGGCCCTGATTTTTCAAATAGCCATAACTTTTTACTCGTTCATCCAAATTAGATGAAACCAGCGCCTATAGTTTCGTTTTGTTTTCACCTATCCAGTTAACCTGTCACGTCAACTTTTTGAAATTTTCAAATTTTGAAATTTGTTCAAATTCCTATTCAAACTTCTTTTGTTCATAACTTAAGTTCCGTAACTCCGTTTGAGTTGATTCTTTTTGCAAAGCGAAGCTCTTGACCTAAACTTTCTGATAAGGCCAAATTCAAATAATTTTGGTACTGTTAGAAATTGTTTTATGTTGCAAGAGTTATTTGCTTGGTTTTGATGCCGAAGTGTCTTCTTCGTTCTTCTCGATCTTTTGAGTGATTGCTTATGTGTGGTTACTATTGCTTGCTTACGATAGATTGACGGAGTGTGATGAGTAGATATATCAAGAGTTTTGAGTGCGAATCATCTTCATCAATATTGCAGGCAAGTTCACACTTTGATCATACTTTCCATACCCAGTTTTATTGCATTGGATCTTTTCCTCAAACAATTGCATGGTTAGGATCTAATTAAATTGTGGGTATTGGGAAGTAGTTGAGGTAGTACCTATTACCTGTTTTATTTTATCAAACCCTTGGGAGTTACTTCTACGTTGCTATTATATTGCCATGCTATGCTCGTAGACGTGGATTGGGTTTGAGAGATATTCATGACAGATGCGAGATTGTTAATAATGGTTTACTTAAGGTGGCAACTAAAACTCACATCTGGGTGGATTGAGGCACCTGGAGAACCCAGTGTTGTCTGTTTGTATAAGGACCGCCACCCAGGCTCAAAGGGATCATAAGATTATTCATGCTAGAAACTTCCGTGTGCAGCCGCAAGCTATTATGGGCTCTAGCATAGTTGAG
>NW_025255213.1:0-1903 GCF_018294505.1 Triticum aestivum
ATGATGATGATCATGATGATGATAATGATGATGAATGTGAGATGTTGTGTATCGACTAGTCTGGCCTCGGCTTATAGAATGTACCAGAGGCCTAGTCGAACAAGAGTCCTAGACGGATATGTTGGTGGAGAGGAGTTCTTATCTTGATCACCAAGTCTTGTGGAATCTTCCTCGTATATGTGATGTGCTGCCCGAAGTGGCCCATTAGTGAACGGCCATGGGGGTCCTTGGCCCGACCCACTGGCCGGGAGATGATGTGGTGAGTACCCCTAGTCTAGGACATCGTCAATAAGGGTAGCAGCTTTGATTTAGAATAAAGCATGCCTCTTGCATCCGCACGTCAGCCCCTTGTCGCTGGCATGGAAAACTTGCCAAAAGAAGTAACATCTATTGTGGACGAGCTTCTGTTGGAGAGGTTACGACTGATGCCAAGTGAAGGATTTAAGACGAGATTTGTTTATGAGGTCGTGCATCTATGTCAAGCACCGCCGAAATAGGCGCCTTTACCGAGTGCCTAAAAAACTCGGTAAAGGGCAAAAAAACTCGGAAAACGTATGGAATGGATATGGTCATTACGTTGGTCATTTGAGACCAAATTTTTCTAAAAAAAGTGTAAAATGGCCTCCAATGTGAAACTTGTCAACATAAAATTACCAGTCTCATCAAAATGAACAACTTTGATATTTGAAGCATCTTCATTTGAGGTCATATGCAACTGCTACAACCAAAATAATGCATTTTAGCTAAGACCCCCTTTTCCGACTTTAGCACTAGGCAACACCATGGTTGCCGGGTTTTGTTGTTTTACTGAGCGTTTCATTGACAATACTCAGCAAAGTACCTGTTTGCCGAGTTTAATTTCTCTCGAGTACTTCATTGGTAGGAACTCGACAAAGATACTACTAATTGCTGACTGCCTAACATATTGCACTCGGCAAAGAGCCTAACACTCGGAAAAGACGCAAATTCCAGTAGAGAAGCTTTAAAAGAGCGAGTGCGTGTGTTTAGCCAGTTTGTTGAACCATTGGACTTCATCATGGAAGAGCTAGGGAAACAGCTCAACTGGACTAAACGCAACGAGCTCTTGTATATGAGTGGAAATGTCTCCGTTAAAACTCGCTAGGCCTTGATGGTGGACTTCAATGATATGGAGAGCGAGGTAAATGTGATGCTTGCATCGACCAAGGTGTGTGTGGAGAAGGTATCACCTCTTTGGAGCGTCGCGTGTGGTGCTCCTCGATCGATGTTGTGTGGAACCCTTCTGTCAAAAGGCAGGCGATTGGACGTGCATATCGAATTGCTCAGCAAAAGATTGTCCATACATACAATCTAATCATAGAAGGAACACAAGAGAATGGCAAATATGATATACAAGCTAAGAAGGCGAAAATGTCCAAATTTTTGTTTTCAAGTCAGCCACAGCCTGCGGAGTGAACCCTTCATCAGAATTTATTTCCATTGACAGAATTTTGGAACAAATGACAAAAGATGAAAATCTAAAAGAGATTTTTGTGAAAATAGTCCCATCATAGTGACAATGGAAATTATAGATCTCTGGTAAGTGGAAGCTTCTAATATGAGGATGTTGCAATTTCCATATTTGTTTGTGGTACTTATCCTTTTATATGATTTGTGAACAAGCAGTCATTCTATCAAATTCTGAATTTATGGATTCCTCAACAAAAGAAGTAAAATTATTTATATATTCCTTAACTTCAAAGTTCTATCCAACCCCAGCAACAGCTTACTTTACAGGCACTTGTTGATATATCTAGCATATCAATCCTATTATACCTTGTTGATGTCTAGGACTTTGTTCATGTTCATGACTATGATGAAATTTTGAAAAATATTTCAAACTTCCTAGTCATATTACGTATCATTTTTTGAAAAAATATCAAAA
>NW_025255214.1:0-1903 GCF_018294505.1 Triticum aestivum
CCCTTGTGGCCAGGTGCTGGTCCCTCTGGTTAGTTCTTAGTGCCAGATATTCTCAAATATTTCAGAGAAATCATATTAAATTAGCAAGGCATTTGGAGAACTTCTATTTTCGGGATATTTTTTATTGTATGGATAATTCAGAAAACAGACATAATATACTATTTTTACTTTATTTATTATAAATAACAGGAAGTAAAAGAAAAAGGAACAGAGAGTTGTCTCTTCTAACTTCATCCACCTCATACTCATCAAAAGGAATCCACTAACAAGGTTGATCAAGTCTTGTTAACAAACTCATTCCGAATCGCATGAAACCGGAGAAATTTCGAAATGACACTAGGTTACCTCAACGGGGATATGACCATTCCCAATAATAAGAATATCATACTTTTTCTTTGCAGTAGGAAGAGGAAATTCAAAACCTCCAATAATAATTGATTGAATTTTTCCAATAGAATATATACTGTGAACTTGAGGTTGTTTCCTCGGAAAGTGTACCGCATGCTCATTACCATTACCATGAAAGGTGACATTGCCTTTGTTGCAATCAATAACATCACCTGCAGTATTTAAAAAGGGTCTACCAAGGATAATCGACATACTGTCGTCCTCGGGAATATCAGGAATGACAAAGTCTGTTAAGATAGTAACATTTGCAACAACAACAGGTACGTCCTCACAAATACCGACAGGTATAGAAGTTGATTTATCGGCCATTTGCAAAGATATTTCAGTAGGTGTTAATTTACTTAATTCAAGTCTACGATATAAATAAAGAGGCATAACACTAACACCGGCTCCAAGATCACATAAAGTAGTTTTAACATAATTTCTTTTAATGGAGCATGATATAGTTGGTACCCCTGGGTCACCAAGTTTCTTAGGTATTCCACCCTTAAAAGTGTAGTTAGCAAGCATGATGGAAATTTCAGCTTCCAGTATCTTTCTTTTATTTGTAATGATATCTTTCATGTACTTAGCATAAGGGTTTGTCTTGAGCATATCGGTCAAAGGCATACGCAAAAAGATAGGCCTAATCATTTCAGCAAAGTGCTCAAATTCTTCATCATCCTTTTCCTTGGATGGTTTAGGAGGAAACGGCATGGGTTTTTGAACCCATGGTTCTCTTTCTCTACCATGCTTCCTAGCAACAAAGTCTCTCTTATCATAACATTGATTCTTTGATTCTGGGTTATCAAGATCAACAGCAGGTCCATTTCTACATTGTTGTCATTGCTAGGTTGAGCATCTATATGAACATCATTATTAGTATTATCACTAGGTTCATGTTCATCACCAGATTGTGTTTCAACATCAGAGATAGAAATATCATTAGGATTCTCAGGTGTGTCTACAACAGGTTCATTAGAAGCATGCAAGGTTCTGTCATTTTTCTTTTTCTTCTTTTTGGAAGGACTAGGTGTATCAGCATTATTTCCCTGAAAATCTTGCTCAATTCTCTTAGGGTGGCCCTCAGGATACAAAGGTTCCTAAGTCATTCTACCAACTCTAGTCATAACTCTAACAACATTATCATTTCTCTTATCATTTAATTCATTGAGAAAATCATTCTGAGCCTTAAGCACTTGTTCTACTTGAGTGGTAACCATCGAAGTATGTTTACTAGTGAGTTTAAGTTCATCCTTAACTCTAGACATATAATCACTCAAGCGTCCAATCATATCAGAATTACTCTTAAATTGTCTACTAACATAAGCATTGAAATTTTCTTGTTTAGCCATAAAGTCGTCAAATTCATCCAAGCATTGGCTAGCAAAATTAGTAGACGAGATTTCAACTTTATCATATCTATAGAGAGAATTTACCTTCACTACCTGTGTCGGGTTATCAAGACCGTGTACTTCTTTAATAGGTGGTAGATTAAGGCCATGTATTTCTTCAA
>NW_025255215.1:0-1903 GCF_018294505.1 Triticum aestivum
TTTGTCCCAAAACCTCAGATTGGTACATGTGGGTTGCTAGTAGTGTTGATTACTCCTTGTAGTTGATCCTAGTTGGTTTATTCGGTGGAAGATCATTTTTTCAGATCCTTAATGCATATTAATACCCCTCTAATTATGAACACGAATATGCTTTGTGAGTAGTTACGTTTGTTCCTCAAGTACATGGGAGAAGTCTTGCTATTAGTAGTCATGTGAATTTGGTATTCGTTCGATATTTTGATGAGATGTATATTGTCTCTCCTCTAGTTGTGTTATGTGAACGTCGACTACATGACACTTCACCATTATTTGGGCCTAGAGGAAGGCATTGGGAAGTAATAAGTAGATGATGGGTTGCTAGAGTGACAGAAGCTTAAACCCTAGTTTATGTTTTGCTTTGCAAGGGGCTGATTTAGATCCACTTGTTTCATGCTATGGTTAGGTTTACCTTAATACTTCTTTTGTAGTTGTGGATGCTTGCAATAGGGGTTAATCATAATTGGGATGCTTGTCTAAGAAAGGGCAGTACCCAAGCACCTTGCTGCATCTTATTTACTTTCATTGCTTGTTACCCGTTACAAATTACCTTATCACAAAACTATCTGTTATCGATAATTTCAGTGCTTGCAGAGAATACCTTACTAAAAACCGCTTGTCATTTCCTTCTGCTCCTCGTTGGGTTTGACACTCTTCCTTATCGAAAGGACTATGATAGATCCCCTACACTTGTGGCTCATCAAGACTCTTTTCTGGCGCCGTTGCCGGGGAGTGAAGTGCCTTTGGTAACTGGAACTTGGTAAGAAAAAAGTTATATAGTGTGCTGAAATTTACTGTCACTTGTTACTATGGAACATAATCCTTTGAGGGGCTTGTTCGGGGTATCTTCACCCCGACCTGTAGAGGAAAGAGTTGCTCCTCAACCTACTGAACCTACTAAAAATGTTTACTTTGAAATTCCTTCGGGTATGGTAGAGAAACTGCTAGCTCATCCTTTTACAGGAGATGGAACATTGCATCCCGATTTACACCTAATCTATGTGGATGAAGTTTGTGGATTATTTAAGCTTGCATGTATGCCCGATGATGTTATCAAGAAGAAGGTCTTCCCTTTATCTTTGAAGGGAGATGCATTGACATGGTATAGGCTATGTGATGATATGGGATCATGGAAATACAAATGTTTGAAATTGGGATTTCATCAGAAGTTTTACCCTATGCATCTTGTTCATCGTGATCGTAATTATATATATAATTTTTGGCCTCGCGAAGGAGAAAGCATCGCTCAAGCTTGGGGGAGGCTTAAGTCAATGTTATATTCATGCCCCAATCTGAGCTCTCAAGAGAAATGATTATTCAAAATTTTTATGCTCGCCTTTCTCTCAACAATCGCTCCATGCTCGATACTTCTTGTGGTGGTTCTTTTATGACGAAGACTATTGAATTCAAATGGGATTTATTGGAAAGAATTAAACGCAACTCTGAAGATTGGGATCTCGACGAAGGTAATGAGTCAGGTATGACACCTAAGTTTGATTGTGTTAAATCTTTTGTGGATACCGATGCTTTTCGTGGATTTAGCACTAAATATGGACTTGACTCTAAGATAGTAGCTTCCTTCTGTGAATCATTTGCTACTCATGTTGACCTCCCTAAGGGGAAGTGGTTTAAATATAATCCTCCCACTGAAGTAAAAGTAGTTGCACCTATTATAGTTGAAGAAAAGACTATCAGTTATAACGATCCTATTGTTCCTTCCACTTATATTGAGAAACCACATTTCCCTGTTAGGATAAAGGATCATGCTAAAGCTTCAACTATGGTTCGTAAGAGTAATACTATAACATATACACCACCTGAGCAAATTAAAGTTGAACCTAGTATTGCTATGGTTAAATATCTGTTG
>NW_025255216.1:0-1903 GCF_018294505.1 Triticum aestivum
GTGGGTGTCGGCCACGACCTACCTAATCACCTAAGCCTCCAGTCCAGGTTTATCGCCTATCCAGGTTCCATCCGCAAGGAGTCCGGCCGAGGTTTCCCATACGGCCCCGAACGATGTGAACAGGGTTCTCGAGATACCTAACGGGTATTCGGTACACCGTGCCACGTACCTACCGCATCACAGCCCACCCCTACGGTCAGCGCTGTCCACGGCCTCCAGTAGGCTACAAACACCAGAAACTACTTGCAACTCCTGGACGGAGAACTAGGGTGAATAAGAAGCCGAGAGGGTCCATTGGTTTCGGGCCCAATGCATGGTAGTAGCTGATTCTTAAATCACACATACAGATCTCAGTGCTTAAGGTCGGCTTCAATGAAACAACCCACCATGTACTCCTACATGGCCTCTCATCGATACCTTTACCAAATCGTGTTCACCACACCACTCTCATTACCGACATAATCATTTCACTCTAGCCCATCACCCAGATGAACCAGACCTGACACGACTCTAAGCATAGCAGGCATAGCAAGGTAGTAACAACACATACATAGGGCTTAATCAACTCCTACACATGCTAGTGGGTTTCATCTAGTTACTGTGGCAATGACAGGTCATGCAGAGGAAATGGGTTCAACTACCGTAGCACACAGCAGTTTGAATCGCGTTGTCTTAATGCAGTAAAAGAGAGCAGGAGCGAGAACATGGGATTGTATCGATATGATCAAATGGTTGGTTGCTTGCCTGATGGTTCGATGCACTGATATGGTTCTTCGTTAGGGTAATCACGGTACTCCTCGGGGGCAGAACCTGTCGCAAGGACATCGATACACAACCATCACCAAACAATGTGCAACAATATGATGCATGCAGTGTGTTGGGCTAATGCAACTAAACCCAGAAGGGTTTGAACAAATTTGAATCAAGGATTCAAATTTCAAATTCAAATATGGCCTTTTAAAGTGCTTTTCCTTGTTCTGCTTAAAACATCAATTTAACTTGTTTGATCATGCATGAAAATAGTACAGATGGATAGATTGGATTTTTCTGATCATTTTTCATATATAATTTGTCCAATTTGGAGTTACAGAATAAAAGTTATGGATTTTTAAAGTTTAAATAATATTCTGGAATTTCCTGATTTAAATTTAAATCCAGAAAATCAATTACTGCGTCAGCCTGACGTCAGTGTGACGTCAGCAGGTCAACGGAACAGGTCTGGGTCAAACCTGACAGTGGGTCCCGCATGTCAGGGTGATTATTTTAATTAAGATTTAATTAAAACTAATCCTGTATAATTAGCAGGGCTGGGCCCCACCTGTCATTGACTCAGGGGAGTCAACCAGGGCCCACCCGTGGTCAAAGTCAAAGCCAGCGACGCCGGCGTTTAGCCGCCGGCGAGCCAGACGCGGCGGCGGGAGTGGTTTTGGCCATTTCGGCCACCAAAGGGGTCGCGGAGACCACCGGAGTGGAGCTGAGGACAAACCGCAGCTCTTGGCGGAGTCCGTTGGGGTCGGGGTGGCCGGAGTTGGCGCCGGCGACGACTTTGGCGGCCACCGGGGTTCGGTCGAGGATGAACTTGGCGCTAGAGGGGTCGGTGAGGCTCGTGGAGTGGCTAGCTAGGTGCTGTGGGACTCGGTGAGTAAGATGGACACCATCTTGTGGCCGGAGTGTGGTCGGAAGCACGTCGGCGACGAGGTCCGCGACGGCGCGTGCGGGTGAGCTTGGTGCGCTCGCTGTGGTGCACGAGAGAGAGAAAGAGAGGAAGGGGAAGTTAGCCCAGCTCACTGCGGTCTTGATGGAAAGGACGGCGTGGTCGGGGACGAGCTGCTGCGGCGGCGACGGCGAAGGGGATCTCCGGCGATGGCGGTTCGGGCGAGGTTGGTGCGGCGGCTTCGAGGCA
>NW_025255217.1:0-1903 GCF_018294505.1 Triticum aestivum
GATATGGTATAGCCCTTTCTGACGGAGAAGTATTTCATTTCTTCGTCTTCGGCATTCGTGTTGGTGTTCACCTTCGCGAAGATTGCCACCACCTTGTCGATGCACCAGATAATATTGCTATCTCCATAGCGTATAAAATTAATGCATTACTTAAGGTTGACACGCAGGTCATTAAAGTGCAATCATATGGCTCCAGCCATCACGCCGAATCATGACACGCAGGTCATGTTAATCAAATTACATCATATAGTCATCTCATATATAATCGAATTAGTATGAGCACTACTATACCACATCTCATGCACATCCTGCAAAACCAAGTTAGAAGCCTCTAATCGGTTTATGCAAAATTTATTTTACGTGGCTTCTAAGGTTTTGACTTAAACCGCAGCGAGCAACGTTCATCATCAAGTATGATAGTTCATGTCGCTAGATTAACTTTGCAGGGTGTATGAAGCACGAGACAATAAAATCTCGAACCCCATACTAAACTTCGTCATACGCATGACCCCCATGCAGATCATATCTGCATTGCCCTGTCGTCTGCAAATTTCATCTTTCTTTTGACTACGGCAGAACCCAAAGAACTGATAGCACTTCCATGATCAATCAGGATCACAGATTGCCAGAACTTTGTAAAATTCCACCATGCTGTATCGAGATTGAGCAAACGCAAATTCTAGGGAAGAAACAAGAACATCGGGTAACAGATTTCATCTGTCACCCGCATAAATAATTTTCCGCAATAGATCTCATCTACTACCTAATTATATTACGCAATACCCATACATCTCTATGTATTCTAGATCGCAACCTGCATCTACGCATAGCACGGCTCATGATGCCACTGAAGGGGAACGCAGCAGAAAACAAAAATTTTCCGACCTACGCACCAGCCCAGTACCACTATGGAGACTGCATACATGGTTTGATCTTTTTCGTTACTGACTCGTAGCGCAGCGGGAAGTAGAGTCGATGACGATCAGCGGTGCAGATCCCCGCAGCTAGGATTTACAACCTCCCAACCGCGAGGATGTATACCCTCATCTGCTCCTCAGACAACCCTCCGGGAGGCGGTCGAACAGCCCCCCCGGACGGTGTCGCGGACAGCCCTTCGGGAGGACCTTTGAAACTCGAACGGTCACTCGGACAGCCCTTCGGGAGGACCTTCGAAACTCGGAAGGTCACACGGACAGCCCTTCGGGAGGCACTCACGAACTAAGACCGAAGCTACGATATCTCTATAGAGTTGCACACATACGGTGTCATCTATCCGGTAGGGCTTCGCCGTCCAGAACTAGTTCCTGCCGGAACCAGACAGCCTTACGGCTCTACGAAACTCTTTTCGTGGGAGGGAGAGAAGAAGCCAGATAATGCATGGCATGTGTATTAGAGCAAAGGATGATCCTTTAGGCAGCCCCCTCCACCCCTATTTATAGGCCAAGCCCAAGGGTGGCTTCTCCAAGAAGCCAAGGGGGGAAATACCAAAAAGGCCCTCAAGGTGGCTTCTCCAAGAAGCCAAGCAAAAAGCACTTTCACTATTCATGACGACATTTTTCAGCGTCCGTTCGAACTGAAAATATTTATGTGGGCTCAGAACATTTCCAGTACCCACTAAAATAATTTTCAACGCATTCCGAAACAATTTCGGTTTAGTGATTTTCATCTGCGAAAAGCAAACAAGAATGCGTTTTCACTATTCATGAAGACAATTTTTCGCGTCCACTAAATCCGAAAATATTTCTGTGGGTCTTAGAATAATTCCAGTACCCACTAAAATGATTTTGGATTCGTTCTGAAACAATTTCAGATTAGTGAATTTCATCTGCGAAAAACATCTGAAGTGGTTCCGGCAGCTCCGGAGCATATCCGGTTATTATCCCGGAAAATTCCAGAAAGCTTC
>NW_025255218.1:0-1903 GCF_018294505.1 Triticum aestivum
GATATGGTATAGCCCTTTCTGACGGAGAAGTATTTCATTTCTTCGTCTTCGGCATTCGTGTTGGTGTTCACCTTCGCGAAGATTGCCACCACCTTGTCGATGCACCAGATAATATTGCTATCTCCATAGCGTATAAAATTAATGCATTACTTAAGGTTGACACGCAGGTCATTAAAGTGCAATCATATGGCTCCAGCCATCACGCCGAATCATGACACGCAGGTCATGTTAATCAAATTACATCATATAGTCATCTCATATATAATCGAATTAGTATGAGCACTACTATACCACATCTCATGCACATCCTGCAAAACCAAGTTAGAAGCCTCTAATCGGTTTATGCAAAATTTATTTTACGTGGCTTCTAAGGTTTTGACTTAAACCGCAGCGAGCAACGTTCATCATCAAGTATGATAGTTCATGTCGCTAGATTAACTTTGCAGGGTGTATGAAGCACGAGACAATAAAATCTCGAACCCCATACTAAACTTCGTCATACGCATGACCCCCATGCAGATCATATCTGCATTGCCCTGTCGTCTGCAAATTTCATCTTTCTTTTGACTACGGCAGAACCCAAAGAACTGATAGCACTTCCATGATCAATCAGGATCACAGATTGCCAGAACTTTGTAAAATTCCACCATGCTGTATCGAGATTGAGCAAACGCAAATTCTAGGGAAGAAACAAGAACATCGGGTAACAGATTTCATCTGTCACCCGCATAAATAATTTTCCGCAATAGATCTCATCTACTACCTAATTATATTACGCAATACCCATACATCTCTATGTATTCTAGATCGCAACCTGCATCTACGCATAGCACGGCTCATGATGCCACTGAAGGGGAACGCAGCAGAAAACAAAAATTTTCCGACCTACGCACCAGCCCAGTACCACTATGGAGACTACATACATGGTTTGATCTTTTTCGTTACTGACTCGTAGCGCAGCGGGAAGTAGAGTCGATGACGATCAGCGGTGCAGATCCCCGCAGCTAGGATTTACAACCTCCCAACCGCGAGGATGTATACCCTCATCTGCTCCTCAGACAACCCTCCGGGAGGCGGTCGAACAGCCCCCCCGGACGGTGTCGCGGACAGCCCTTCGGGAGGACCTTTGAAACTCGAACGGTCACTCGGACAGCCCTTCGGGAGGACCTTCGAAACTCGGAAGGTCACACGGACAGCCCTTCGGGAGGCACTCACGAACTAAGACCGAAGCTACGATATCTCTATAGAGTTGCACACATACGGTGTCATCTATCCGGCAGGGCTTCGCCGTCCAGAACTAGTTCCTGCCGGAACCAGACAGCCTTACGGCTCTACGAAACTCTTTTCGTGGGAGGGAGAGAAGAAGCCAGATAATGCATGGCATGTGTATGAGAGCAAAGGATGATCCTTTAGGCAGCCCCCTCCACCCCTATTTATAGGCCAAGCCCAAGGGTGGCTTCTCCAAGAAGCCAAGGGGGGAAATACCAAAAAGGCCCTCAAGGTGGCTTCTCCAAGAAGCCAAGCAAAAAGCACTTTCACTATTCATGACGACATTTTTCAGCGTCCGTTCGAACTGAAAATATTTATGTGGGCTCAGAACATTTCCAGTACCCACTAAAATAATTTTCAACGCATTCCGAAACAATTTCGGTTTAGTGATTTTCATCTGCGAAAAGCAAACAAGAATGCGTTTTCACTATTCATGAAGACAATTTTTCGCGTCCACTAAATCCGAAAATATTTCTGTGGGTCTTAGAATAATTCCAGTACCCACTAAAATGATTTTGGATTCGTTCTGAAACAATTTCAGATTAGTGAATTTCATCTGCGAAAAACATCTGAAGTGGTTCCGGCAGCTCCGGAGCATATCCGGTTATTATCCCGGAAAATTCCAGAAAGCTTC
>NW_025255219.1:0-1903 GCF_018294505.1 Triticum aestivum
GTTGAAAAGTGATACAAGCCTAGATAAGATGAAAAGAACTTGAGCGGAGGACATGACACTCTGGTTAAATGGATAAGCACGAAAAGAACATGATCTTTGACAAACGAGATGATGGGTTGAAAAGAGCAACATCCCAATGCCTCCGAAAGAAATAATAGAAGTTATATCATTTGAATAACAGAATGGAGAAGAAAATGCCAACTTCTGCCACAAATGAGTTTGGAAAGCATTCTTGCAAAGAAGAATTGAACGGAGTTGTTGGAAAATCAACAACGAAAAGCACAAGCTTGTAGTGGGCTTATGAAAAAACATCTCAAAATTATGAGGTGACAGCCGGCCACTAACGGAAACAATTGCTTACTTGAGATCAACGAAGAGATGAAAACTTCTTCCACCAAGATGATAAAGAGATAACTTGGATCATTGGCAAGCACCAGAAATAGCAACATTCCCAATGGAAGGCTTTTAGGTGAAATATGACAAAAGATAACTCCAACAACGAGGTTGATGGATTTAAAATACCTCATACTTGATAACTTGTGAAACACGAAGCACGAAGGGAAATTATCAAGAATGACATAACACCACCTCAAAAGATAAGGTCGAAAGAATTGCACTTCGGAATGCAAGATGAAGAATGCTTGAGTTTCTTAGAAAAGAATCTCGATGAACACTTTGAGAAGGAATTAAATCCTTTATAAACCAACATGTAGAACCTCCATGAAGAACTCCGTTAAACAAAAGAATGCTCAAACGGAAGGCAAGAGAAGATGGAAACACAAGGTGAAGACTTGCAATGATTTAAATGAATCTCCGTGATAATTAGAGCTTGGAACTCCGGGAAAAAGAGAAGATGAAACAAATGAAACCGAGAATTTGAAGGGCCTCCGGAATAAAGAATTAATCACTTGGATGAACAAGAATAAGAATTATGTTATGCTTATCCTTCACCAATTAAATTGATGACAATCAACGGATTTGGCATACTACTTATTCTCGTAGAAAGGATTAGGAGAGATATATCAAAACTTGAGAAGGTCTTCAACGAACCACCGGTAGGATTGGAACAACAAATGAATTGATATGATGAACAAGGAAGAGATATCTCTTGAACGAACCATCGTACGAATTGAAAATGATCGAAGTAGGGGTGCATCACTGGTAAGAATTAGCAAATGAACGAAGGTGCTTGAGACAAACTAGATACATGAGAACAAAGAGATCAAGAACTGATTAGAGGATATTCGATAGATGCACCGGCAAGATAGGAGAATGATAACTGACGGCCGAGAATGAATAAACCTGAATTGATGGACTCCGGATGACAAACTGAGAAGACTCTTGAATATCTCTTGATGGGTGAAAAAGATTCTCACAATCGAAAACAATTATGAGAGGATGGCAACAAGCTAGCACCATGAATCTTGAAGAGAATAGAGCAAGATTAGAGAAACTCTTCTTCGGTCTTCAAATGATGAGAAAGACAACGAGAAACACCACCAAGAATTATTGAGGCACACCGAAAGAATCAAAAGCGAAGAGGTTGAGCCAACTATGAAAAGAATTTGAAAGATCTTGGAGAAAAGCATTTAACTGATGATAACTCATTCTTACGTCAAACTTAGAGAAGAATTTAGGATAGCTCTGGGAAAATAGAAGAGTCAGGTAAGATCCTGGGACAAGACCTGTGGGTTAGGGCCCACTCAAAAGAACACCGTTGAAAAGATTTAAAAGAGATGTTGCACCGGTTGAATTAAATGACTTGAATGAGATACCAATCTCGAAAGAGCTTGAACGAATGCAGAGTGGAAACACGAATCTTCGAGATATCTTGAGCACTCCGGAACAATTTAATAGCGAGAGATGGATGATTAAGAGGTGCACCGGCATAAGAAAAGCATTG
>NW_025255220.1:0-1903 GCF_018294505.1 Triticum aestivum
ACACCACTGTTTTGGTTGGTGCTCTTTTTATCTTGGGCGATGGTGTAAAATGTATTCCCATTTATCTCGTACCCTTGGAAAGTCGTTATAGTCGAAGATGGTTTCTTGGCCAACATGTACAGCTGATCTCCAACATCATTGTCATTCATTAAATGTTTTCGCAACCAACTGCCGAAAGTCTCCATGTGGGCCTTTCTAATCCAGGATTCAGGCTTCCCCGGGTTGTCCGAGCGTAAAATATTCTTGTGTTGCTCGAAGTACGGAGCCACCAAGCTGGAATTTTGCAGAACTGTGTGGTGTGCTTCAGTCATAGAATGACCGTCCATACATATCGTGGATTCCCTTCCGATCTTGCCTTTTCCACTTAGTCTCCCCTCGTGCCGCGATTGAGGAATACCAATCGGCTTAAGGTCAGGAACATAGTCAATACAGAACTCAATTACCTCCTCATTTCTATAGCCCTTGACGATGCTTCCTTCTGGCCTAGCACGGTTACGAACATATTTCTTTAATACTCCCATGAACCTCTCAAAGGGGAACATATTGTGTAGAAATACAGGACCGAGAATGGAAATCTCTTCGACTAGGTGGAGCAGGAGGTGCGTCATAATATCGAAAAAGGATGGTGGGAACACCAACTCGAAACTGACAAGGCATTGGACCACATCGTTCTGTAACCGTGGTAGATCTTCTGGATTGATTACCTTCTGAGAGATTGCATTGAGGAATGCACATAGCTTCACAATGGCTACTCGAACATTTTCCGGTAGGAGCCCCCTCAAAGCAATCGGAAGCAATTGCGTCATAATCACGTGGCAGTCGTGAGACTTCAGGTTTTGGAACTTTTTCTCCGCGATGTTTATTATTCCCTTTATATTCGACGAGAAGCCAGACGGGACCTTCATACTGCTCAGGCATTCAAAAAAAATGACCTTCTCTTCTTTGGTAAGAGCGTAGCTGGCACGACCTTGAAACCATTCCGGATGCCGGTCATCTGGGTCTTTCAAAAGTTGCTGGTCCTGCCGTGCTTCCTTTGTATCATTTGTCTTCCCATACACGCCCAAGAAGCTTAGCAGGTTCACGCAAATATTCTTCGTAACATGCATCACGTTGATTGCAGAGCGGACATCTAGGACTTTCCAATATTCTAGCTCCCAAAATATAGATTTCTTCTTCCACATGGGTGCGTGCCCGTCAACTCCCCGCGGAACTGATTGTCCGCCAGGACCCTTTCCAAAGGTGACTTTCAAATCCTTGACCATATCAAATATCTCAGCACCAGTACGTTCCGCAGGCTTCGGCCGGTGATCTGCCTTGCCGTTGAAATGCTTGCCTTTCTTTCTTACGTTATGATTTCGGGGAAGAAATCGACGATGACCCAGGTACACGTTCTTCTTACAATTAACCAAACGTACACTTTTAGTCTCATGTAAGCAGTGCGTGCATGCATTGTATCCCTTATTTGTCTGTCCCGAAAGGTTACTGAGAGCAGGCCAATCGTTGATGGTTACAAAAAGCAACGCTCGTAGGTCAAATTCCTCTCCTTTGTGCTCATCCCAGACACGTACACCAGGTCTGGCCCACAACTGTAAAAGTTCTTCAACTAATGGCCTTAGGTACACATCGATGTCGTTGCCGGGTTGCTTAGGGCCTTGGATGAGAATTGGCATCATAATGAACTTCCGCTTCATGCACAACCAAGGAGGAAGGTTGTAGATGCATAGAGTCACGGGCCAGGTGCTATGGCTGGAGCTCTGCTCGCCAAAAGGATTCATGCCATCAGTACTTAGACCAAATCTTATGTTCCTTGCGTCAGCTGCAAAATCTTTGAACACTTTGTCGATCTTTCTCCATTGCGTTCCATCAGCGGGGTGTCTCAACTCCCCGTCGGACTTACGGTCCT
>NW_025255221.1:0-1903 GCF_018294505.1 Triticum aestivum
TTCTATTATTTTGTAGTCTTTAGGGCTTTTCTAAAAATACCCAGACACCTCCAAAAATCATGAAACTACTCATGGCTACTGTTTGGAATATATCCAACAGTAAATATTTTACTTTATGATTATTTGAACATTTAAAATATTTTATAGCATTTAAATGCCCAAATGCAAATAGAGTATGATTTAATTCAGAGCCCAAATATGTCATAGAAAAATCTGCATCACCTCTGGTTACTGTTTCCAGCATTTCCAAAAATGATGAACATTTCTTTAAAGCCATTTGGATTACTGAAAATATTTTAGTTGAACCTAGTGAATTCCTTTGATGCTAGGGTTTAGGCAATCCCTATTTTAAATTTCTGTAAAAAAGTAAACATGATGCATCACCAAAAGCTAGCACTAGACATTAACAAAACTAGGGATTGACAATATCCCATCATGGGGAACATGCCTCATAATTTTTTTATCGTCATGGAGAACCTTGAAATTTTCCTAAGAAGGTTAATGGTGGTGGCCTTCATCAAATTTGGTTTAGACGAGCTTTTAGCAGTTTGAGGGCCGGAACAGAGTAAATTGCACAAAACCATAATATTAAAGGCTAGGTTAGCAGAAAACACGAGTTTACATTCTTTTTGTAGAAAACATCAATGTCTATGGTAATCTTTTTGCAAATAACACCGGTCGGCTGCTTTGGCTCGGTTAAGTGCTTTTATGACTGATGGGGCCCGCTAGTGAGGCTAAGGTGGCACAAATTTCTCACACCGTTACATTGAATCGGTTGCTGGACATGGGGCCCGCTTGTCAGCGTCACACTCCTCTCTTCAACATTTTACAAACTAGCCCCTATAATTTTATAGGGACACCCTTCAATCAAAAACATAAACGCAATCAGCTCCATGGATTTGGCCTGCGCAAGTACATGAGGAGAGCAGCAGTACGACTCGCCCATGTGTCTCGTCGGCAGCGAGGAGGCGCGCCATCAGGGTCTGGGGAAAGGTGCCTGCGGCGCAGCAAGCTGTGGAGGCTTGGGGCGGCAGCTGGAGCGCAGCCACCTTGAGCTCCTCGGTCGGCCGACTGCAATATGACGTGGAGATGGTCGTTGGCGGGCGGTGTGCCCACGCCGATGAGGCGGGAACGGAGGGAGCTCCAGGATCGGGTGGTTGGTTGCCTCGTTGTGGCACACCGTGCGCCGCACGCAGTCATTCCACAGCATGCGGAGCGAACCGTGCGAGGGAGCGGGGGCGGGAGGGAGGAAGTCACCGGCGGAGGGACCTGTGCGACGTAGCAGGGGCAGGCGGGAGGAAGTCGCTGGCGGAGGGAGCCGTGCGATGGAACGCTGGCCACCATTGGGGCCGAGAAGCTTCTGTGATTTGCAGCAGGGGTGGGCGTTGTCGATGATGAGGAACGTGCAGGTGAAGCCTAGAAGCGCGACCGCTGTCCCGGTGCGGGACTCCTGCTCCCGTTTGAGCTGCTGCTGCGGTCGCCGGCCGGTGGCGTGCGCAGGTTGAGCGGCGGGCTGGGGGCAGCGCGATGTGTCTCTGGCACCAGGCTCTCGTGGTGAGGATAACAGGAGCAGGAAGCAGCATTTTTTTCTTTTGTTCTTTGGATGACAGGTGGACCCCCACAGGGCCCCACATGATGATAACGTTACCAAACGTCACCGTTAAATCTGAGGGTTAAGCGGTGCCCCACATGATGATAACGTTACCAAACATCACTGTTAAATATGAGAGGTTAAGCGGTGCCATGTCCGCCTGGCTGGTGGACCTCATCTGTCATAAGCATGCTTAATCGAGCTAAAGTCACCCATCCGTGTTATTACCGGTGTTTTCAATCAAAAAAAATGCATAGTCGTGTTTTCTGCTAACCTAGCCTCCATTGTGGTTGGTTTGTGCAATTTACTGGC
>NW_025255222.1:0-1903 GCF_018294505.1 Triticum aestivum
CCCCTAACCCCACGGCCTAGCGCTCGTTGTAGCACCACTTCCCATGATGCCCGAAGCACACCGCCGCACGAACTCGTCGCCGACGAGGCTCCGGTGGCCAATCGGCCCCGTGCATATGCCCGTTGGCTTTGTGGGAGCCTGCAGAACGCGTTGTTGCTACCCGTTGATCCTCCCGTGCACGGTGGCGCCGTTTTCATCGGCGCCCGAACTCCGGCGACCGCCAAAGTCGTCGCCGGCGACGTCTCCGGCCACCCCGAGCTCAACCATCACCACCAAGAGCTGCGGCTCGTTCCCAGGAGCTCGTAGATGCTCTCCGCCTCCCGTTTGGTGGCCGTAACATGCAAATGCACTTCCTCCGCCGCGCTCGGCCTCGCCGGCGGCTAAACGCCGGCGAGTTGACCGGGTTTGACCCCCCCAGGGTCGCTGACCAGTGGGCCCGACCCCCCCTAACCTTTTAATTAAATTAAATTAACCCCTGTTAACCCCCCCTGCCACTGACGTGTGGGTCCCACACGTCAGGTTTGACCCTGGACAGCCGCGTTGACCGCTGACGTCATGATGACGTCATGCTGACGCAATTATATGATTTCTGGAATTAAATTTAATCAGGAAATTCCAGAAATTGCTTTAAACTTCAAAAATTCATAACAATTCAACCGTAGCTCAGATTAAAATAATTTATATATGAAAAATTATCAGAAAAATGTAATCTTTCCATCTGTACTAGTTTCATGCATGACAAACCAACTTATACATGCTGAATATGAGAAAACACATTATGGCATATTAAGAGACTTATTTTGGAGTTGCATTTGAACCTTTTGTTCAAATGGACTTCATTCAAATTGAACACTAGTTGCATTAGCTCTATCAGCATCACATCTACATGTCATGTTCATGCATCATATTGTTGCATATGATTGTGTATTGATTGCCGGCACCGTTCCTTCTCGATAGGTCCTGCTCCGGAGACGTTCCAGAGTACCTGTCTGTGAAGTAGTGCCTCCCTTGTTGTTTTACCAGGCAAGCAACCCCCCTTGTTCATTTCGATAAAACCCTACTCTCTCGCTCCTGCTCTTAGTTATTGCATTAGGACAACAACGGTTCATCTGCTACTTTGTGCTGCGGTAGTTGAACCCATTCCTCTGCATGACCTGTCATTGCCACAGTAAATAATTGAAACCCACTAGCATGTGTAGGAGTTGATTGAAGCCACTGATGTGTTCCTACCATGCTATGCCTGCTATTGCTTAGAGTTGTGTCAGGTCTGATTCATTGGGAATGAATTGGAGGGTCACGATATGTTCTGATGCTGAGAGTGAAGTGTGTGAACACGATTTGGTAAAGGTAGCGGTGAGAGGCCATGTAGGAGTACATGGTGGGTTGTCTCACTGGAACCGTCCTTAAGCACTGAGTTCTATGTATGTTGTCCAATGACTCGATACTGCCACACATTGGAATGCTTAAGTGCCCCTCTCGACTTATTAGCCAACTTGATCTCTGTCCAGGAGTCGCAACTAGTTTCTGGTGTTTGTAGGTAGTGCTATTTTTCTACCAAGTGGCACCCGGCAGGGTGGGCTTGGGACAGACTAGGCACACGTGGCACGGTGTACCGAGTGGCACCCGGTTGGTGGGCTCGGGAACCCTGCTCACATCGTTTGGGGCCGTGAGCGACACCCCGGCCGGATCTCCTTGCGGATGGAACCCGAATAGGCGATAAACCTGGACTAGAGTCTTGTGTGGTTAGTCAGGTCGTGGCCGACACCCTCGCCAGGCTTCCGCTTGAAGGTTGCCGAGATACATGACGTGTACATGGCGGTAAGTGGCGAGAGCGTGTGTGAAGAAGTACACCCCTGCAGGGTTAACATGATCTATTCGAATAGCCGGGTCCGCGGTTATGGAC
>NW_025255223.1:0-1903 GCF_018294505.1 Triticum aestivum
AGATCTTAACCATGCAATTGTTTGAGGATTGATCTAATGCATAAAAACTGGGTAGTAAAAGGTATGATCAAAGTATTACTTGCCTTGCTGATGATCCGTGAAACCTAGAGATTCGAAGTAGCAAGCGGCGCACTCCGGATACTCTATCGCAAACAAACAAGCAAACAAGCATACAATAAGTACTCAACTAATGCACAGGTAAAACTCAAATAAGAGAAGTAACTAGAAAGTTCAACTTAAGAACTCCGGTTTGCAAAAAGAATCAAATCGAATGAAGCAACGAAAGTCAAATGGCAGAAGAAACAAGCTTCATTTACTAATCTGGACCTAAGTCAAATTTTACAGAAGCAAAAACTTGTTTGAGTAGGTTAAATGGAAAGAGGGTTTCGAGACGAAACTCACCTGATTCCGATAAACGAGCGAAAAGTTAAACTAAAACAAAAATCATATCAGAAATCGCGATCTGGAAAAAAATCGCGGAAAATCCGAGAAAAAGAAAAATTGACGAATAGTTTATCAAACGGACGTTCGTTAACTGAAACTAAACTGTGAACTCATCCGTTAAAAACGAACGAACGAGCGAACGCTCGCTAAATAAAATAAACCGAAAAAAACAAACCGATCTAATCTACAAAAACGAAAACTAGGGTTTTCTAAAAAAACGGATCGGTTTCTTGAAAAAACCGGGCAGCGGCGGCTACCTCGGCTCGGGCTCCGGCGGGGTCCGGCGGGGCTGCGGGGCGGTGGGGCATTGGCGGCACGCGTCGGCAGCGGCGGTTGGCGGCGGCGACGACTCCTGGTGGCAGCGGCGGCGGTGGTATGCGGCGGCGGCGGCTTCGGCTTGGGGCTCGAGGGGGGGCCGGGTCTGTATTTAAAGGGGGGTGTGGTGGCTTGGGGGAGGGGGCAAGGCGGCGGCGGTGGGGACAGAGTCCCAGTCGGACTCGGCGATGGCGGCGCGGCTCCGCGCGGGAGACGGCGGCGGCGGGAGGCGGGCCGGCCTGGCTCGGCTGGGCTTCGGCCTAGTCGGGCGCGCGTGCGTTTTTTTTAAACAATTCCGCCGAAACTAAGAAAATTACTAGAAAAATAAATTAAAATCTAAAAATGCCAAAACAAATTTTCACCGTCTAAATAAAATATTTAGAACAAGATGAACATTTTCTCGGCCCTAAAATGAAGTTTTGAAAAACGTGCAATTTTTCCTAAATTCAAATAAAATAGCAAAAACTCCAAAATAAACCGTATTTGATTTTCTTTTATTAAATCCTCAATATTTCTTTATTTTGGGAAAGTCATTTTATTCCCTCTCTCATACTTTTGTAATCAAAATAATTGAAGATATAATAAATAAAATCAAATGATCCTATTTTCAAAATTCGAGAAAACTCAAATATGAAAATATCGAAATCCCCAACTCTCTCCAAGGGTCCTTGAGTTGCGTAGAATTTCTAGGATCAGGCCAAAACAAAATAAAACATGATATGCAATGATGATCTAGTGTGTAACATTCCAAATTGGAAATTTGGGATGTTACAAACCTACCCCCCCTTAAGATGACTTTCGCCCTCGAGATTCGGGTTGGCTAGAAAATAGGTGAGGGTGGTCCTTCAACAGATATTCCTCTCGCTCCCAGGTGGCTTCATCCTCGGTGTGGTGGCTCCATTGAACTTTGCAAAACTTGATAACCTTGTTGCGGGTGACTCGGCTGGCATACTTGAGTATCTTGACTGGTTTCTCCTCATAGGTCAAATCACTGTCCAACTGAATCGCTTCCAGCGGCACTGTATCTCTTAGCGGTATATCAGCCATCTCCGTGTGGCACTTCTTCAACTGGGAAACATGGAATATATCATGAACTCCTGACAATCCTTCGGGCAATTCCAACTTGTAGGCAACTTCTCCCATA
>NW_025255224.1:0-1903 GCF_018294505.1 Triticum aestivum
TTTTTCACATAAGCATCGCAGTCCCAAACTTTAAGAAACGACAACTTTGGTTTCTTGCCAAACCACAGTTCAGATTGTGTCGTCTCAACGGACTTAGATGGTGCCCTATTTAACGTGAATGCAGTTGTCTCTAATGCATAACCCCAAAACGATAGTGGTAGATCGGTAAGAGACATCATAGATTGCACTATATCCAATAAAGAACGGTTATGACGTTCGGACACACCATTATGCTATGGTGTTCCATGTGGCATGAGTTTGTGAAACTATTCCACATTGTTTTAATTGAAGACCAAACTCGTAACTTAAATATTTGTCTCCGTGATCAGATCATAGAAACTTTATTTTCTTGTCACGATGATTTTCCACTTCACTCTGAAATTCTTTGAACTTTTCAAATGTTCCAGACTTATGTTTCATCAAGTAGATATACCCATATCTGCTCAAATCATCTGTGAAGTTCAGAAAATAATGATACTTGCCGTGAGCCTTAACACTCATTGGACCGCATACATCAGTATGTATTATTTCCAATAAGTTAGTTGCTCGCTCCGGAGAACGGAGTCTTAGTCATCTTGCCCATGAGGCATGGTTCGCAAGCATCAAGTGATTCATAATCAAGTGATTCCAAAATCCCATCAGCATGGAGTTTCTTCATGCGCTTTACACCAATATGACCTAAACGGCAGTGCTACAAATAATTTGCACTATCATTATTAACTTTGCATCTTTTTGGTTTCAATATTATGATTATGTGTATCACTACGATCGAGATCCAACGAACTATCTTCATTGGGTGTGTAACCATATAAGGTTTTATTCATGTAAACAGAACAACAATTTATTCTCTTACTTAAATGAATAATCGTATTACAATAAACATGATCAAATCATATTCATGCTTAACGCAAACACCAAATAACACTTATTCAGGTTCAACACTAATCCCGAAAGTATAGGGAGTGTGCGATGATGATCATATCAATCTTGGAACCACTTCCAACACACATCGTCACTTCACCCTTAACTAGTCTTTGTTTATTCTGCAACTCCCGTTTCGAGTTACTAATCTTAGCAACTGAACTAGTATCAAATACTGAGGGGTTGCTATAAACACTAGTAAAGTACACATCAATACCATGTATATCAAATATACTTATGTTCATTTTGCCATCCTTCTTTTCTGCCAATCACTTGGGGTAGTTTCGCTTCCAGTGACCAGTCCCTTTGCAGTAGAACACTTAGTCTCAGGCTTAGGACCAGACTTGGGCTTCTTCACTTGAGCAGCAACTTGCTTGCTGTTCTTCTTGAAGTTCCCCTTCTTCCCTCTGCCCTTTTCTTGAAACTAGTGATCTTGTCTACCATCAACACTTGATGTTTTTCTCGATTTCTACCTTCGTTGATTTCAGCATCATGAAGAGCTTGGGAGTTGTTTCCGTTATCCCTTGCATATTATAGTTCATCACGAAGTTCTACTAACTTGGTGATGGTGACTAGAGAATTCTGTCAATCACTATCTTATCTGGAAGATTAACTCCCACTTGATTCAAGCGATTGTAGTACCTAGACAATCTGAGCACATGCTCACTACTTGAGCGATTCTCCTCCATCTTTTAGCTATAGAACTTGTTGGGGACTTCATATCTCTCAACTCGGGTATTTGCTTGAAATATTAACTTCAACTCCTAGAACATCTCATATGGTCCATGACGTTCAAATCGTCTTTGAAGTCCCGATTCTAAGCCATTAAGCATGGTGCACTAAACTATCAAGTAGTCATCATATTGAGCTAGCCAAACGTTCATAACGTCTGTATCTGCTCCTGCAATAGGTCTGTCACCTAGCGGTGCATCAAGGACATAATTCTTCTGTGCAGCAATGAGGATAAACCTCAAATCATGGA
>NW_025255225.1:0-1903 GCF_018294505.1 Triticum aestivum
CCACCGGCGGAAGAATCACATCCCGGTCCTTCAGGGAAGAGATGGGCCAGTCTCCGACCATATTGGGAAGGCCGACATCCTCAGAGATCGGTTAAAGAATTTGATGGGCACGCCTTTCGTGCGATCTGCAACACTGGGGATGCCGCGAGGTCAGCTCGAGCACCTGGACGGGCGTTCATGGAGACTGAGATTTTGTCGGCGATCAACGAAATGCATGGTGAGAAAACACTGGGGCCTGATGGATTCACCGGGGCTTTCTTCGAGAGATGTTGGATGATCATAAAAATGGATCTCCTTGCTGCTGTTAACTGTGTTCACAATCTCCGCGGAAGGAATTGGGATCCGTTAAATACGATGAATATTGTTTTGATCCCTAAGCATGCGGAGGCGCATGATCCAGGGGATTTCAGGCCAATAAGCCTAATGCGTAGTGTCCCGAAGCTGGTCAGTAAGATGCTCACATCCCGGCTGGCCCCTGAAATCCACAACCTGATCACGCATAATCAGAGTGCCTTCATTTGAGGACGGTCCATCCAAGACAATTTTCTATACGTCAAGAATGTGATCAAAGTGGCTCACTTGTCGAAATCCCCCTGGTTCTCCTAAAGCTTGATGTAGCGAAGGCTTTCGGTTCCGTGTCATGGGGATATCTATTTGAGATCATGGAGGCCATGGGATTTGGACAAAGATGGAGGGACGTGATTGCTTTGATCTTGGCATCCTCCTCCTCCAGAATTCTGTTGAATGGAACACCCGGCTCACCGTTTGCTCACATGCGTGGCTTGAGACAGGGAGACCCTCTGTCCCCCTGTTGTTTATCATTGTTGTGGAACCGCTGCAGAGACTGCTTGAGATGGCCACGGAGAAGAATATTTTGAAGCCTTTGGGAACGCGCGTGGCCAGATTCTGGGCGAGTTTCTATGCCGATGATGCGGCACTCTTCATCAACCCGGCGCAAGAAGAGATTGCTGTTGTCCAGGCCATCCTAGAAATGTTTGGGAACGCCTCTAGACTCAAAACAAACATGGCAAAATCAGTGGCGTACCCAGTTGCTTTCCAGGCCAGTGACTTGCAACATTTGTTGGTTGATGTTGGGATTGTGCAAGGCTCCCTTCCCTACCAATACTTGGGATTACCCTTTGGGATACGAAAACCAAAGAGAGTTGAGATTCTACCGCTGATTGATAAAATGGCCGGGAAAATTCTTTGAGGAAAGGCAGAATGCTTAATAGGAGAGGAAGATTAGTGTACATCAACTCGGTGGTCACGGCAACGGCAGCTTACTTCTTGACAGCCTTTGCCCCGGATAAGTGATTTATTAAGAAGGTGGATAAGTTGAGAAGAACCTTTCTTTGGGAGGCCGAAGATGCAAACATTGGAGCGAAAAGCCTTGTCAACTGGAAGCAAGTTTGCTCTCCAATAAGATGTGGTGGGCTTGGGGTAAAAAACATTGAATGCTTCAGTCGTGCTCTCCGTCTAAGGTGGGAATGGTTTCGATGGGAAGATGAGGATAGGCCATGGAAGGGCTCGCCGACGCCTAGCGATGAGATGGATAAGCAGTTGTTTTCGAGCTGCACGTCGATTCAGCTGGGAGACGGCAGCATTGTGGCGTTCTGAAGGGACCGATGGCTAAAGGGGAATGCCCCATGTGTTATGTTTCCTGAACCGTACCATCTGGCCAGATTCAAGAAGATGTCGGTTAGAGAGGTGCTCCACAATGGAAGATGGATGCTTGGGCTGCAGAGAATGACAACGGAAAGGCAGCTTAATCAGTTCGTTCGGCTTTGGGAGGAACTTCAATCGATCCAGCTCACGGACAGCAAAGACAAGATCCTCTGAACCCTGACTGCTAATTGAAAATACTCTGCTGTCTCTGCTTATGACGCCCACTTTGTGGCAAGGA
>NW_025255226.1:0-1903 GCF_018294505.1 Triticum aestivum
AGCTTGAAAGGCACGCTCGACGGAGCACAGCGCGTCTCTTTCTTCACATGGGACCGTGATGATTCCGCCGCTTGCCGGCATCTTGAGGACATTGTAGCCGTGATGGGTCACCGCCATGAACTTGGCCAGGGCTGCCGTCACAAACATGCATATAAGAGATCAAAGAAGATTCAAATAACTTTCATGGATAAAAAGATAGATCTGATCATAAACTCAAAGTTCATCCGATCCCAACAAACACACCGCAAAAAGAGTTACATCATATGGATCTCCAAGAGACCATTCTATTGAGAATCAAACGAGAGAGAGAGGAAGCCATCTAGCTACTACTACGGACCCGAAGATCTACAAAGAACTACTCACGCATCATCGGAGAGGCACCAATGGAAGTGGTGAACCACTCCGTGATGGTGTCTAGATTGGATCTGGTGGTTCCGGACTCTGCGGCGGCTGGAATTGATTTTCCTTGACTCCCTTAGGTTTCTGGAATATTGGGGTATTTATAGAGTAAAGAGGCGGTCCAGGGGGCACTCGAGGTGGGCACAACACACCAGGGCACGCGTGGGCCTCCAGGCGCGCCCTGGTGGGTTGTGCTCCCCTTGGAGCAGCCCCAGGTGCTTCTTCGGCCCATTGGTTGTCTTCTGGTAAAAAAGAACCCACAAAAAGTTTCGCTGCATTTGGACTCCGTGTCGTATTGATTTCCTGCGATGTAAAAAACATGCAAAAAATAGCAACTGGCACTTGGCACTATGTCAATTGGTTAGTACCAAAAAATGATATAAAATGATTAAAACATCCAAGAATGATAATATAACAGCATGGAACAATAAAAAATTATAGATACATTGGAGACGTATCAGCATCCCCAAGCTTAATTCCTGCTCGTCCTCGAGTAGGTAAATGATAAAAACATATTTTTATGTGGATTGCTGCCTAACATGTCATCTAATATTCTTTTCTTTGTAGCATGAACATTTGGACTTTTATATTGTTCAAAGCAATAGTCTAGTTTTGACATGATAACTTAAATACTCAAGCATATCAACAAGCAACCATGTCTTTCAAAATATCAACGCTAAAATAACTTATCCCTGGCCCTTCATGCTCAATCATTGATCCATTCATGAAACACACTCGCATATTAGCTAGACCCAATGCTCAAGTACGATCATAGTGCGCCCTAGTTGGTGCTTTATAAGAGAACATGGAGACTCAAATTCAAAAATAAAAATTACATAAAATACAAGAAAGGCCCTTCGCGGAGGGAAGTAGGGATTTGTAGAGGTGCCAGAGCTCAAAGGGAAAATTGAGAGATAAAAACATTTTGAGAGGCATACTTTTCCCACCAACGAAAATGAATTAGAGTTCCCAACACTTTCCATGCTAGATATATCATAGGCGGTTCCCAAACAGAAATTAAAGTTTATTCCTTTTTCAACCATACTTTCACTTTCCATGGCTAACCGTATCCACGGGTGCCTTCCATACCAACAGTTTCCGAGGAATTTATTATTTGACAACATAAAGTAAATTCATTTTTCATTTCGGGACTGGGCATCCCTAATACTTTTGCCTTACTCTCGTGCAATGACAAGTGAATAAACACTCATCGTGAGAATAACACATCTAGCATGGAAAATATTAGCCACCCCTCACCGCCTCGCGAGCGGTATGAGCACACAAAAGAGAAATTTATTTTGAATATTAGAATGACACATACAAATTTGCTTAGGACGGCAAAAGAATACCGCATATAGGTAGATATAGTGGACTCTTGTGGCAAAACTGGTTTAAAGGATTTTGGATGCACAAGTAGTTATCATACTTAGTGCAAAATGAAGGCTAGCAAAAGATTGAGAAGCGACCAACCAAGAAACGAATAATCTCACAAGCGAGCATTAAG
>NW_025255227.1:0-1903 GCF_018294505.1 Triticum aestivum
GGAAGAGGCTTGAGCTTGGACCAAATTGGTATCTCTTGCCTCCTGTCCTTGTACCGCTAGCCGCCGGAGCTGCGGCTGCTCTCTTTCGCTGTTGCTTAGGCGGCTGAGATGGCTGACACGGTGCATGACTTGGAGGAAGAGGACTGGGCTGACGCGGTGCCGGACTTGGAGGAGGAGGAGTGGCCTGACGCAGTGCCGGACTTGGAGGAGGAGGAGTGGCCTGACGCGTTGGCAGACTTGGAGGAGCAGGACTCTGCTGAGGCAATGGCTGACTTGGAGAAGCGGGAGTCAGCTGACGCGGTGGCGGACTTGGAGGGGGAGCCGGCTGACGCGGTGTAGGTGTCCTTGGAAAGATGATGCAATCCTTTCTCCATAGAATGATACGGTGTATGACATGAGATTCCCAAAGCAAATCTTTTGCTCTTTGGTCAACAAAAGTAAGATCTGGGCATTCCTTTACTGGCTTTTTCCATTCTTGAATGGAGATCGGGATTTGGTCCTTCACAAGAACTCTGCACTGACGAACGAACTTGCCCGCATTCTTCTTAGGCTCGCTTGGTTCTCCATTAGGTTTCATGGCATCGTTGTTGTACTTTACGCCATCCTTCAACTTTTTGGCCGGGCCTCGCACTGTCCTGCTGCCTGTAGAAGATTTGCTCGAACCGGAGGGCTGAAAGAAGAAAGATCAATTCGTTAATATATATACAAATCATATAAAACATGTGATGATCACCAGATGCCTGCTTATATAAATATACCTTGCCGGTCTTTGTTATTTCAAGATCAATATTTTCTTCGTCATCATAATCATAGTTCTGGACTTCATCTATTCGTTCGTCTTCATCAAATATCATACCCTCACCGGTAGGGTTCAGATATTGCGAGCTGTCATCTTCTTCAAACTCATCTGGGCTAGGGTATGAGCGTATGATGTTGAACAGGGCATCCTCTCCTTCTCTGTCGGTATTGTCCATAGCTTTTATTTAACTAATCCAGAAGAAATATAAAACAATTTAGTATCAAATTACAATGCATGCATGCAATCAATAAGGAAAAACTGAATCATAGTACATAATATGCATCATCGAATATAATCTCGAATACATCGTCTCGAATATTATTGAATAATATATATAATCTCGAATACATCGTCTCGAATATTATCGAATAATATATATAATCTCGAATACATCGTCTCGAATATTTTCGAATAATATATATAACCTCGAATACATCGTCTCGAATATTATCGAATAATATATATAATCTCGAATACATCGTCTCAAATACTATCAAATGCATCACTAGCTAGCTAATATAGATCGAATACTATCGAATAATCTAGTTCACTCGCGGTTCCTGAGGCGCGGGCGGTGGACACCGAAAGAGAAGGAACCATCACAGGATCATAGCTCGGGTGAGATCCCCGAAGAACCTTCCAGGTATTGGAGAACCTGACGTCCAACGCAACCAGGTAGCGACGGACGTGCTCGTCCTCCTCCCTGACACGGCGACGTACCACCTTCGGCGGGGCCGGCTCCCTCCGCACCAAAAGTGGCCCACGCAAACGCCACCAAAGGAGCTCCGGGTCGACGAGGGACCCGGGGCCGGGTTCCTCACCAAGCGGCGCGCCCTTGAAGGTAGCACCTCCCAGTGCCAGCCCGGTGGAGCCCAGTCCCGGACATGGCTCCTCTGAACAAGGACGTCGTCGCGAACGGGTCGATGGCGAGGATGTGGGCCGGGCATCGTTGACGTCGAGAACAAATTCTATATGCAAGTGTAACATTTTTTAAATGAATGGATTGTGATTTCTTATATACAAATTCTATATGCAAATGTAACATAACGGATTCTCTTAACATTAATATATCTAGCTAATTCATCTAACATTTGATATATCTAG
>NW_025255228.1:0-527 GCF_018294505.1 Triticum aestivum
AACTCCATAGTTTTTCTGTGTTCAAAATGCACCATTCAAAGCCACATCATCAATTTTCTACCCTTTCTGACTTCATTTGTTATTTTTCATGCATTTACAGATTCTTTGAGCTATAAGACCCTGAAATTGAAAAGCACTACAAATGAACGCTGAAAAGGTTGAAAGTTTGCATGGTGTCATCATTTCACCCACATAGCATGTGCAAGAAAGTAGAGAGGCTTAACGCAAAAACTGGATGCACTTCGTGTACAAAACAGACAATCTCATTCGAAGTATCAGGGTTTCATACGGAAACTCGTCTGTTACAAAGGGATTTCATTTTCTTGAACTTATTTGAACTCCATAGTTTTTCTGTGTTAAAAATGCACCATTCAAAGGCACATCATCAATTTTCAACCCTTTCTGTCTTCATTTGTTATTTTTCATGCATTTACTGAGTTTTTTGAGCTATAAGACCCTAAAATTGAAAAGCAGTACAAATGAACTCTAAAAGGTTGAATGTTGGCATGGTGTCATCATTTCACCCA
>NW_025255228.1:537-1173 GCF_018294505.1 Triticum aestivum
TTTTTTGAGCTATAAGACCCTGAAATTGAAAAGCACTACAAATGAACTCTAAAAAGGTTGAAAGTTGGCATGGTGTCATCATTTCACCCACATAGCATGTGCAAGAAAGTAGAGAGCTTACGGCAAAAACTGGATGCACTTCGTGTACAAAACGGACAATCTCATTCGAAGTATCAGGGTTTCACACGGAAACTCGTCTGTTACAAAGGGATTTCATTTTATTGATCTTATTTGAACTCCATAGTTTTTCTGTGTTCAAAATGCACCATTCAAAGCCACATCTTCAATTTTCAACCCTTTCTGACTTCATTTGTTATATTTCATGCATTTACTGATTTTTTGAGCTATAAGACCCTGAAATTGAAAAGCACTACAAATGAACTCTGAAAAGGTAGAAAGTTGGCATGGTGTCATCATTTCACCCACATAGCATGTTCAAGAAAGTAGAGAGGCTTAAGGCAAAAACAGGACGCACTTCGTGTACAAAACGGACAATCTCATTCGAAGTATCAGGGTTTCACACGGAAACTCGTCTGTTACAAAGGGATTTCATTTTCTTGAACTTATTTGAACTCCATAGTTTTTCTGTGTTAAAAATGCACCATTCAAAGGCACATCATCAATTTTCAACCCTTT
>NW_025255228.1:1183-1902 GCF_018294505.1 Triticum aestivum
GGATGCACTTCGTGTACAAAACGGACAATCTCATTCGAAGTATCAGGGTTTCACACGGAAACTCGTCTGTTACAAAGGGATTTCATTTTCTTGAACTTATTTGAACTCCATAGTTTTTCTGTGTTAAAAATGCACCATTCAAAGGCACATCATCAATTTTCAACCCTTTCTGTCTTCATTTGTTATTTTTCATGCATTTACTGAGTTTTTTGAGCTATAAGACCCTAAAATTGAAAAGCACTACAAACGAACTCTACAAAGGTTGAAAGTTGGCATGGTGTCATCATTTCACCCACATAACATGTGCAAGAAAGTAGAGAGGCTTACGGCAAAAACTGGATGCACTTCGTGTACAAAACGGACAATCTCATTCGAAGTATCAGGGTTTCACACGGAAACTCGTCTGTTAGAAAGGGATTTCATTATATTGATCTTATTTGAACTCCATAGTTTTTCTGTGTTCAAAATGCACCATTCAAAGCCACATCATCAATTTTCAACCCTTTCTGACTTCATTTGTTATTTTTCATGCATTTACTGATTTTTTTGAGCTATAAGACCCTGAAATTGAAAAGCACTACAAATGAACTCTGAAAAGGTAGAAAGTTGGCATGGTGTCATCATTTCACCCACATAGCATGTTCAAGAAAGTAGAGAGGCTTAAGGCAAAAACAGGACGCACTTCGTGTACAAAACGGACAATCTCATTCGAAGTATCA
>NW_025255229.1:0-1902 GCF_018294505.1 Triticum aestivum
TTCGTTCCTGTGTCTGTCCCTTCAGGGAAATGTCACGCGATGAATACCGGAGTCCTGTTAGCCCGCTACAGCCCGGTTCACCGGAGTCCTGCTAGCCCAGTGCTACAGCCTGGATTCACTCGCTGATGACCGACACGTTCGATGCTGGGTCATGGATGCCTGTCCCTGTAAGTTTGTGCCACTTTGGGTTTACGACTAGCCATGTCAGCCCGGGCTCCTTATCATATGGATGCTAGCGACACTGTCATATACGTGTGCCAAAAGGCGCAAACGGTCCCGGGTAAAGGTAAGGCGACACCCGTGGGAATACCGTGCGTGAGGCCGCAAAGTGATATGAAGTGTTACATGCTAGATCTATGTGGCATTGAGTCGGGGTCCTGACAGTGTTGGTATCAGAGCTTGACTGCCTGTAGGATTACCAAGCCAAACTGGTCGAAGTTGAGTCTAGAAATTCTTTAGTTATATAAGGGAATTGATTGTGGGATGGAACGTAAGGCTCTTTTTACTCCTTATACCTCATGGCCTTCTGATCTGAGTCATCATCTTCTCCTCTACGGGGATTAAGAACTAGGCTTTCTCTTCTTTCTATCAGGATCACGTGTTACTAATCCGCAGACTTATAAGATTGTTGATTCAAGCCTCAGTTCAGTTTCTACCTCCGTATGTTAACTGTTGATCTCGAAACCTTGATATTGTGCTTCTGAGTGGTTATGCCACCATTTTTGTGAATGTCTCAAATCTTTTCTGAGCATTTACAGCCGTTATGCTGTCCGAGTCATCCCAGGTTTCTAAACAGTCTGATGCACTTGCAAATCCCTTCCTCCTGTTTCCGATGTGCCTTTGGTCAGATTAATCACACAAATCAGTGAGTTGAGGTACTTCACTGCCTCGACCTTTATGTTGGAGTTATTATTATGACCCTAGGTGTCTTAGGGGATCATCTAGTAATTTAGCCATGATTTGTGTTCCCAGTGTGATGATTCTGGCCATCATTCTCGAAAGCATCCCGTGATGCTACTTAGTAGTAGGTATTCTATTCCTGGGTTTTTGAACCCGAGATTCACTCTACTTAAATCATGTTGATAGTGTTGCTAGTTCCTTCAGGATATTAGTAACCCTTGCATTAGTCCTCGAGGTCCGTGGTATTTCCTTCTTCCAAATACTATGAACCATTTATGGCAGATGTTCCTCGCTGATCGAAAGATCACAATCAGAGTGCTCTCGATGGGTTCTCGATTCTATATTGTGACTCTGCCAGTTCTACCTTTCGGCATGGGTTATCCGGAAGAAATATGTTGAATTCGTTCGACATGCTAGTCCATGCATCCACAACTTGGAAAATCATATGTTCTTTTGAGTTGTCCCTCTTTAGTTGTTTTCTGGCCCTCGTCTATCAATTGATAGTCAAGAGTATGCGTGCATTCGTTCGTCAATGCCTATTACCCTTGTGGTCCGCCAAGCCATTCTATTTCAGAATGACTAGGAGAAACAAACTCCAGTACCTCATCCATATTTAGGATTGGGTCAAAGTAGTTGTGTTCCGCAGATCAAGTTACAATCCATCTTCTGGTCTGTTTTACCCTGAAGTATTACCTTCTTTATGACAGGAATTTCATGAGAATTGCACCACCTTTTGTGAATTCTTGACATAGTGATACTTCTCGCCATCCTTTTTCATTCCTCGGTTCCGTGTTGTTGCAGCCGGAGTGCCGACAAGTGAATCATGATGTGTGAACTCAATACTCCTAGCAACCCCATTGCTTGGTAGTTAATGGACAATAATCTTATCCTTAGTATGTTGGTTATTGAATCACCATTCTAAGATTGATCGTGCTACCTAGTCCTTATTTTGGTGCACCCTTCGATTGATGAGTTAGGATCTTGTCAAGTCCTCACCCATTT
>NW_025255230.1:0-1902 GCF_018294505.1 Triticum aestivum
TATACAACCATCAACCAAGCAAAGATACGAGTTCAAAAGAAGAGTATCGGAGTCAAAGAAGATGATACAATTTACCGAAGGTGTTATGTATCAGGGAAAAACTCACAAGACTTTGGATGTGAAGGACTCAGTCGGATAACAACCCAGCAATGGATCTGGCGATTCACGACAGAGTTGATGTGATTATCGGTAATCAATCAGATGAAGAAGGGGATGCAAAGGCATTGGCTTATAGAAACGTCTGAATGATTCGATGCTTGGGTACAAAGGAATTATGATTTCAAGACGAAGGATCGGAAGCAGAGGCTCTGATCAAAAGATGATAAGTTGAATAGACTTAGAGGTGCACCTGATCAAAACTTGATTGGGCAAGAACCAGCTCATAACCGGAGCGAGGTCGGAGACGGAAAGAAAATTTCCAAGGATTAATTGGTGATTGCCAGTATTCGCTCACACGTTGAATCCATAGGAACAGAAGTACAACCACAAGGAATTTTAAAGGATATTGCTCGACATACGGAACTAATCATAGTGCAAGCAGGCAAGGAGAATCAAGAGCAATAGGCTGCAGAGGATTTTCGGAAGATCACATAGTATTTCGAAGAATTTTGTGAATCACACGAACAGCTGAGGATGAACGGATCCTCGGTGAGTGCGAGGAATTATCCGAAGGGGGGGGTGTATTCATAGGGCAAAGAACTGCAAGGCAGTAAGCTCAACGGACTCTTGAAGCAATAGAGAATTTCGGGGCATTTGGTAATAACAAGAGCATCGAGGAATGATTGTATGGACGGCAAGTGTATGTAGCTATCCATGGGGATTTATCGGTGGTAGAGAAATGCAATGGCAAAGGGCACAAGGGTCTCGGGAAAACATCGAGGAGTATCTGCAGAATCTTCTGGCGAAGCAAGCGATCATCTGCAGTGAAGGGGCTCTTCGGGAGGAAGTGGTTACGAGATCCTAGAGTCAGAGTTAGTAAAATCTTTAACCCGAATAGAAGAGAGTTCAGAGTCCCAGAGTATAGACGAGGAATAAAAGATCCTAATACCACCCAATGGCGACGTGGGCCCGTAAGCCACACAGCCAATGTTAGTAAAAGTTTTTTTTTCAGTGACTAGACTCAACTTCGGCCAAGGAGTTGGAAAGGGGGCTACCTACAGGCAGTCGGCTCTGATACCAACTTGTGACGCCCTCGATTCAATCGTACACTAATCATACACGCAAATGTGTACGATCAAGATCAAGGACTCACGGGAAGATATCACAACACAACTCTAGACACAAATTAAAATAATACAAGCTTTATATTACAAGCCAGGGGCCTCGAGGGCTCGAATACATCAGCTTGAATACAAACGAGTCAGCGGAAGCAACAATATCTGAGTACAGACATGAGTTAAACAAGTTTGCCTTAAGAAGGCTAGCACAAAAGCAACATCGATCGAAAAGGCAAGGCCTCTTGCCTGGGAGCCTCCTAACTACTCTTGGTCGTCGGCGTCCGTCACGTGGTAGTAGGCACCCTCGGGGTAGCAGCAGTCGTCAAAGGCGGCATCTGGTTCCTGGACTCCACCATCTGGTTGCAACAACCAGAAAGAAGAAAGAAGGGGGAAAGGGGGAGCAAAGCAACCGTGAGTACTCATCCAAAGTACTCGCAAGCAAGGATCTACACTACATATGCAACATTATCAAAGGAAGGCTATATATGTGGACTGGGCTGCAGAAATGCCAGAATAGAGAGAAGGCCTAGTCCTATCGAAGACTAGCATATTCTCGAACCCACCATCTTGCAGCAACAGGAGGGAGTAGAGTAGCATAAAGTAAGTAGCAGTGGTGTTATCAACCTCGGTCGGAGATCCTTTCTCGACTCCCTGCGAGAAAGAAATCCCAGAGCCATACTATCCA
>NW_025255231.1:0-1902 GCF_018294505.1 Triticum aestivum
AGATCCGTGGTCAAACGCTACAGGGTTAGGCGGGACGGGGGCCCTGGGGGTAGCAATGCCACCGGAGCATCGCACCGGGCCCTCATACATGCGGGGTGGTGTTGTGGCATGTCCGAAGAGGCGGCACGCATCTCCGGGGCGTGGCCCCCCCTAACGAACGGCGATGACATGGTAGTAGCCATTCTGCGGTAACGATGCGGCATGAATATTATTAAATACTCAGAGCGTGATAAAATCATGAGTTTTTTTGCACGACGTGGGCACATGTGCTATAGGAACGATAATATTTATTTCATAATTTTTGGTGATGAAGAAGTATCCCAAAAATTCCCTCTACGCGGATTGCCCTTCGCGCATCTACGGCTGTGGCCGGCGGCCTCCGGGGGCTAGCATGCCGCCAAATCTTGCGTAGGCGGCCTCTCACAAGTTCGAAAGTGTTTTGGTGGTTGCGAACACCCGGCACGCGTGTCCGGGGTGTGCCCCCCTCACGGACGGCGCCGCCGCCGGCACCTGGAGGGGGGAAACGGACGCGTCGGGTCTACACGGAGAGGATCTTGCTGTGGGTCTGGCCCGGTTGTTGCTCCATTGTGTTCCTTTGGGCTGACCTAACACAACCGGGCGGGGAGGTCCGCTGGTCAAAGCCCGTCCGTGCAAAGTCAAAGGGATAGATCCCGTGGTCAACCACTCCAGGGTTAGGCGGGACGGGGGCCCTGGGGGTAGCAATGCCACCGGAGCATCGTACCGGGCCCTCATACATGCGGGGTGCTGTTGTGGCATGTCCGAAGAGGCGACACGCGTCTCCGGGGTGTGCCCCCCATCACAGACGGCGCCGCTGCCGTCACCTGGAGGGGAGGAAACGACGCGTCGGGTCTACACATAGTGGATGTAGCTGTGGGTTTGGCCCGGATGTTGCTCCCGGGTGTCCCTATGGGTAGACCTGACACAACCGGGTGGAGAGGTCCACTCGTCAGAGCCCGTCCGTGGGAAGTCAAAGGACTAGATCTCGTGATCAACCGCTCCTGGGATAGGCGGGACGGGGGCCCTGGGGGGTAGCAATGCCACTGGAGCATCGCACCGGGCCCTCATACATGCGGGGTGGTGTGGTGGCATGTCCGAAGAGGCGGCACGCGTCTCCGGGGTGTGGCCCCCCCTAACGGACGGCGATGACACGGTAGTAGCCATTCTGCGGTAACGATGCGGCGTGAATATTATTAAATACTCGGAGCGCGATAAAATTATGAGTTTTTTTTGCACGACGTGGGCACATGTGCTATAGGAACAATGATATTTTTTATAATTTTTGGTGATGGAGAAGTATCCCAAAAATTCCCGCTACGCGGATTGCCCTTCGCGCGTCTACGGCTGTGGCCGGCGGCCTCCGGGGGCTAGCATGCCGCCAAATCTTGCGTAAGCGGCCTCTCACAAGTTTGGAAGTGTTGTGGTGGTTGCAAACGCCCGGCACGCGTGTCCGGGGTGTGCCCCCCCTCACGGACGGCGCCGCCGCGGACACCTGGAGGGGGGAAACGGACGCGTCGGGTCTACACGGAGGGGACCTTCTTGTGGGTTTGGCCCGGATGTTGCTCCCAGGTGTCCCTCTGAGCTGACCTGACACAACCGGGTGGAGAGGTCCCCTGTTCAAAGCCTGTCCGTGGAAAGTCAAAGGGCAAGATCTCGTGGTCAACCGCTCTATGGTTAGGCAGGGCAGGGGCCCTTGGGGGGGGGGTAGCAATGCCACCGGAGCAACGCACCGGGCCCTCATACATGCGGGGTGGTGTGGTGACATGTCCGAAGAGGCGGCACGCGTCTCCGGGGTTTGGCCCCCCTCACGGATGGCGCCACCGCCGGCACCTGGAGGTGGGAAACGGACGCGTCGGGTCTACACGGAGGGGATCTTGCTGTGGG
>NW_025255232.1:0-1902 GCF_018294505.1 Triticum aestivum
TTTTTTTGGAAAAAAGCAATGCAAAAGTTCAAGGGTTAGCTCTTGATCCTATGTTCGTTGATGTTAAAACTGAGGAAAAGAATAATAGTATTTGACGCTTGACACAGATGTACGGGGAATTTCGTTCAGAGAACAAGCACCTGACAAGGAATCGTATGAGACAGCTACACCGAAGTCTTGATCTCCCATGGATTTTGTTAGGTGACCTTAATGAAATATAGTTCTTGCACAAGAAAGAAGGCAGGAATCCATGTCCATGTCAGTATATGCGAGCCTTCCAGAGCGCTATTGATGATTGCAAGCTACATGACGTAAGGCTTATTCGGGACCCTTTCACATGGCATAGAGGGCAAATTAGTGAGAGGTTGGACAGAGGACTTGTTATTGATGCATGGGTGACACTCTTCCTCCATGTGGTGTTGAAATATATGGAGTACAACCATTCTGAGCATCGGCCCTTGTGTGTAATTAGTGAATATTATAACCAAACTAAGCACCAAACAATGGCCAACAAAAATGGTTTGAGGCATGGCGGTTATTTCTTTAACACGACTATACTAGAGGCCTTGGGTAAGTTTGGCGCTGACCAAGGCGTCACATGTATCTATGAGAAGCTGAATAAGATGCATGTAGAATTCCATGATTGGGATCAGGGGTGCTAAATATGCCAAGGAAGAGACTCTGTAAGGCACAAAGAGACCTCAAAAAGGTTTTGTCAGGGCCGATTGAATGATGAAAATGATACAAAGAATATTTTTTTTGCAGAAATGACTGAAAACCTACTGGAGTTTGAAGAAATTCAAGTTATGCAAATGCCTTGTGCGACTTGGTTGAAAACTGGTGATCGTGACCCTGCTTTCTTTCAGGCCTTATGCGTCTACTAGAAGAAAGAGAAACTTCATTAATATACTGAAAGATGACAGTGAGAATTTGTTAGAACGTATGGCTGGATTAAACCCACATGTACAAAATTATCTTACTCATTTGTTTATGTCTGAATTGCAGGAAATAGACCCCTCTATTCCATGCAAAGTTCAGTCCAAAGTTATAAAACAGATGAATATTTTTTTATGGCACCTTGTAATGAGGATGATGTGTGTAAAAAATAGTATTTAGTATAGGGGATCTAAAGGCGCCTGGTCGAGGAAACGAATAATCATGTTTGGTGCTTAACATAGATGTACACCGAATTTCTTTGGGATCACAAGTACCTAACATGGAATATAGGTACACCAAAGTCTTGATCTCCCATGGATTTTGCTAGGCGACCTTAATGAAATACAATTCTTGCACAAGAAAGAAGACGTCAATCCACGTCCATATCATCATATGCAAGCCTTCCATAGCGCTATCGATGATTACGAGTTGCACCACTTGGGGTTTACTAGGGACCCCTTCACATGGCATAGAGGGATTAGAGAGAGGTTTGATAGGGGACTTGGTAATGATACATGGATGACACCCTTCCCCAATGCGGCGTTGGAAAATATGGAGTATAACAATTCTGATCATCGGCCCTTGTGTCTAAATACTGAATATTATTATCAACCCAAAGTGCCAAACAATAGACAAAAAACATGTTTGAGGCATGGTGGTTAAGGGAAGAGAGCTTTAATGTGACAGTGCTAGAGGCCTGGTGCAAGATTGCGGTTGAACTGGGCATCACATGTATTTATGAGAAGCTGAATAAGATGCACATTGAATTACACGATTGAGATCAGTGTGTGCTAAAGAAGCCAAGGAAGAGACTCCGTAAGGAACGAAGAGACCTCAAAAAGGTAATATCGAGATCGATGAATGATGAAAATGATAGTAAGAAAAAAGAACTGGCAGAACTGATTGAATACCAACTAGAGTTATAAGAAATTCAAGTTATGCAAATGTTCCTCGCGACTTGGTTGA
>NW_025255233.1:0-1902 GCF_018294505.1 Triticum aestivum
AATTCTCCGGCTCATTTATGATAAAGCTGTAGATGATTTGAATTACTTTCAATACTTCCAGCGGTTTAGATAACCCGATGTACTTAACCATATGTCATTAGGCCCCTTCATAAGCCGCCACTTTGAACATTGATCTGTAAATGTCTGCCGGCTTATAATTGAACCGGACATTTTCCTTCTGTCATAGGCTTCAACCTTCACAATGCCTCCCAAAGCTCCCAAGGCGCCCATCACGTGCAACTGGATGAGGTCCAATGTCACCAACGAAACCTTAGCTGAATTCGTAAAGACGGGTTACCTGCCCAAGAAGGATGTCATGTCTTATCGTGCCCCTGACCCGTCAGAGCAGAGACCGCAACCAAGGGAGGGTGAGGTAGTGATTTTCGCTGATCACATGAGCCGGGGCTTCGCACCGCCCGGCTCAAAGTTCTTTAGAGATGTGCTGAATTTCTTTGATCTGCGGCCACAAGACATAGGACCCAATTCCGTGTCAAACATATGCAACTTCCAAGTATTCTGCGAAGTCTACCTTGGAGAAGAGCCCAGCCTTCTGCTCTTTAGAGAGCTATTCTATTTGAACCGCCAGAATGAGTGCGCCAACGGACCGAGCCTGGAACTTGGTGGAATCTCCATTCAACGCCGGAGAGACTGCCTTTTTCCTTACGCCGAGCCGCCAAGCCACCCAAAGGACTGGAACCAGACGTGCTTCTACTACCAGGACACTTCACCGGCTGACGAGATCCCGCCGCCCGGCTTCCGTCCCTCGTGTCTGGAACCAACTCACCCTCTGTCAGACAAGCTATCTCAGGCGGAGCGCCAACCTCTGATCCCCACCATCAACAAAATCAAGGCTCTCCTGGGAAATGGCCTCAATGGCATTGATCTGGTCCGGGTCTAGATCTCGTGGCAGGTGATCCCCTTGAGCCGCCGCCCCGGCTTAATGTGTGATTACACGGGCCGGAAAGATGACCCCCTGCGACACAGCAGCAACGATCTTCCTAATGACATTGCTGAAGAAATGATCAAGGCCCTCTTGAATGAGAGCTTGGCAGACTACGGGAGGACCGGCTTAAGCCCCTTTTGCAAGACCAACCCGGCCCCAGCGGTAAGCTGCTGATCTGAACATCTTATTTTCTTCTTTAGATAGTTTTCATCTGAACCTTAAGAAATCTTCATTGTATTTTTCAGGCTGATGATAAATTCTGGAAGGTCAAGTATGACCATGAGGCGGCCAAGAAGGCCAGGAAGGCTAAGAAAGCTGCCAGGAGAGCCGCTCCCCGCAAAAAGGGAAGCAGGCCTACTACCTCAGAGCTGCTTCAACTAAGTGACAGCTCCGAGTTTGAGGTAACCCCTGAACCTGTAAGCTCTTGTTGTATTCCACTTTTCTGCTGTCTTTTGGCCACCTTATTAACTTGGTTACCCACAGGATGACACCGGAGCAAGTAACCCGGTGACTGAAGAGGTAATGATACTTTCCTCCGACTCGGAGCCCTTGCCAAGGCTGAAAGTCCGAAGAGTAACCTGGAAAGTAAGATTTTCACATCCTTTAGCTTATCAAGATCCTCAATTTCTTTTGAAGCGACAGATTCATGAGAGCCGGCGGCACACCCGGACCAGCAAGGACGCAGACCTCTCCTCCGGCTTACCTGAAGCATCAAGGAAACGCCGGATCGAGGTCATATCCTTTGCACCCTTTGGCGGGCGTTATTCGTCAACCGCTCAATTCTTCTGATTCAAATTATCAGGAAACTTCACCTTCCTCTGGTGATTCCATGCAATCGAACCTGCCGGCTTTCAAGACCGCCCCCGGGTAACAATGATCATCTTATGTTGTACTTATCTTTACTCATGCTTCTGTGCTAACCTTTTGTCCTTTCAGTGCCCAGGCAAAGCTCAGCAAAA
>NW_025255234.1:0-1902 GCF_018294505.1 Triticum aestivum
CGTTCGGTACTTGATCGGTCGGATCGTGAAGACGTACGACTACATCAACCGCGTTGTGATAACGCTTCCGCTGTCGGTCTACGAGGGTACGTGGACAACACTCTCCCCTCTCGTTGCTATGCATCACCATGATCTTGCGTGTGCGTAGGAATTTTCTTGAAATTACTACGTTCCCCAACAGTGGCATCCGAGCCTGGTTTTATGCGTTGATGCTATGCACGAGTAGAACACAAGTGAGTTGTGGGCGATATAAGTCATACTGCTTACCAGCATGTCATACTTTGGTTCAGCGGTATTGTGAGATGAAGCGGCCCGGACCGACATTACGCGTACGCTTACGCGAGACTGGTTTCACCGTTCGGAGCACTCGTTGCTTAAAGGTGACTGGCGAGTGTCTGTCTCTCTCACTTTAGTTGAACCGAGTGTGGCTACGCCCGGTCCTTGCGAAGGTTAAAACAGCACCAACTTGACAAACTATCGTTATGGTTTTGATGCGTAGGTAAGAACGGTTCTTGCTAAGCCCGTAGCAGCCACGTAAAACTTGCAACAACAAAGTAGAGGACGTCTAACTTGTTTTTGCAGGGCATGTTGTGATGTGATATGGTCAAGACATGATGTGATATAATGTGTTGTATGAGATGATCATGTTTTGTAACCGAGTTATCGGCAACTGGCAGGAGCCATATGGTTGTCGCTGTATTGTATGAGATGCAATCGCCATGTAATAGTTTTACTTTATCACTAAGCGGTAGCGATAGTCGTAAAAGCAATAAGTTGGCGAGACGACAACGATGCTACGATGGAGATCAAGGTGTCGCGCCGGTGACGATGGTGATCATGACGGTGCTTCGGAGATGGAGATCACAAGCACGGTGCTTCGGAGATGGAGATCACAAGCACAAGATGATGATGGCCATATCATATCACTTATATTGATTGCATGTGATGTTAATCCTTTATGCATCTTATCTTGCTTTGATTGACGGTAGCATTATAAGATGATCTCTCACTAAAATTTCAAGATAAAAGTGTTCTCCCTGAGTATGCACCGTTGCAAAAGTTCTTCGTGCTGAGACACCACGTGTTAATCGGGTGTGATAGGCTCTACGTTCAAATACAACGGGTGCAAAACAATTGCACACGCGGAATACTCAGGTTAAACTTGACGAGCCTAGCATATACAGATATGGCCTCGGAACACAGAGACCGAAAGGTCGAGCGTGAATCATATAGTAGATATGATCAACATAGTGATGTTCACCATTGAAACTACTCCATCTCACGTGTTAATCGGACATGGTTTAGTTGCTTTGGATCACGTAATCACTTAGATGATTAGAGAGGTGTCTATCTAAGTGGGAGTTCTTAAGTAATATGATTAATTGAACTTAAATTTATCATGAACTTAGTCCTGATAGTATTTTGAAAATTATGTTGTAGATCAATAGCTCGCGTTGTTGCTTCCCTGTGTTTATTTTTGTTCCTAGAGAAAAATTATGTTGAAAGATGTTAGTAGCAAAGATGCGGATTGGATCCGTGATCTGAGGATTATCCTCATTGCTGCACAGAAAAATTATGTCCTTGATGCACCGCTAGGTGACAGATCTATTGCAGGAGCAGATGCAGACGTTATGAACGTTTGGCTAGCTCAATATGATGACTACTTGATAGTTTAGTGCACCATGCTTAACGGCTTAGAATCGGGACTTCAAAGACGTTTTGAACGTCATGGACCATATGAGATGTTCCAGGAGTTGAAGTTAATATTTCAAGCAAATACCCGAGTTGAGAGATATGAAATCTCCAACAAGTTCTATAGCAAAAAGATGGAGGAGAATCGCTCAACTAGTGAGCATGTGCTCAGATTGTCTGGGTACTACAATCGCTTGAATCAAGTGGGAG
>NW_025255235.1:0-1902 GCF_018294505.1 Triticum aestivum
CCCTTTATATATGATTTGCGGATGCTATGATCACCGGTTCAAATTTTTGAATCCGCCTTAGGTATCACGTGCCCCCACTCGTTCCCTCTCGATTTCATCTCGGGGTCCGGAGATCTATTGAAAGAGGACTAGGGTGGGTACATGCGAATGATACTCGATGGAATGTTCAAATGAGGCATGCGGGGGGGGGGATGGACTCGACTGGAGGGCGACATGATCGATGGAGAAGAGGGTTGGAGAGGAATGAGAAATAAGCAAACACCACATGATTACACTTGAACGGCTCAAATAAACAATAAGTTGTCTCGCTTGGCCTACATAGTGAAAGGCCTAATGTGCAATGCGAAGCACTGACGCTCAAATATGGTCGGGAAAACTGGGAAACCGACATGTGGGGCACACCCGTCGGGACGATGTAGCGCAGACTAGTCCAATGGAGGAGCTGGCCCACAACCTCCTCTCCACCGACAATCATTCATGTGGGTTGTTGGGGCCAACAACGGGGCACAGCTCCAGCACCGCCTCTAGACATGGCGACCGCGGTGAGCGACACGCTCATATCATCGATAGACACGGCCGGTTTCAGTGTGCCGAGGGTGGCGTTTGTGTTGTGGCACGACCAACGGTATGTTTGGTTTGTGCCCAAGGTTGCCCCATCAAAGCATTGGGTAGCCAAAATTTTGGTTGAGGTATTGGTTGCCCATGATTTCATCGACATTGGCAAGAAAAATGAACTAGAGTTGGCTAGAGTTCATTGGCATGCCAAAGAAATGGCAATCATCCAAACAAAGACCAATCTTTGGGTCATGACCAAAATTTTGGTAAGGTGCACTTTGGCCACAATCCAAACACACCCCAACACCCAGCTCGTCGAGGATGCACGGGGCGCCGTGACACGTCTGCGGAGTGATGTAGCCCGGCCAACTGCATCCTCTGGTCCTGAGACCATGACGGGTCGTCTTGCTTTTTCAATGACATGCGGGGATCGCATTTGAGCAAATGGCATCTCCAACGTTGCCACGACAGCAGCTAACTACCCTAGCACACCAAAGCCCTCGTCCCTCGCGCCGTCGCGCGGTGCGTTCCCAGCCGGCGCCAGCTGCCCGCATTCATGCCGTCCGTTCGTATGTCGTCATTAAGAGGCTCGGTGCCCGAGGAACCAACTCTGGCGACTTAATGACGCACCTGGACGCTTGGCCTCACCGGAATGCGCTACTTAAAGCGGCAATGCCCAGCTAACCTCCACACCATAGCGCATCATCCTCCTACCTGGACCACATCCGCCATGACCGCAAGTGCGAACGCTCTGCGGGAGAGCTTGTCTTTGGTGATTAAGCTCGAGGTTGCCGTCCTCGCTCAAGTCGCCTCTCGCGATGCAATAGCGGTGTAGCCAGACGCGGACGCGACCGCACAACTGGTGTCCACGCTGGCGGCCGACGACGGGAGCACCATCAACCACGCGTCCTACTTGCCGCCGTCCAATGTCCGGCACCGCCGAGGTCGGGGACCCCTCCGAGGATGAGTAGGGCATGGGAGGCGGCAGGGCATGGTGTGCCAACAGGCCGGTCCGTATCCCGTGTTCTACTCTTCCTCGCCGGAGACCGCACCTTCACTTCACGGGTCTTGAACCCCGCCCCCGTACATAGAGATCGCAGATGGAGGACGTCGGTCGCCGCCATAGAATAGGTTTTGGGTCGGGTTTCTTTTATTTTTCTGTCCTATAAAAGTTCGAAATGTTAATGAAAATCTGCCGTGTTTGCATTAATCTCGGCCGGTGTATATGAACTTTCATAATAATATACATATTGTAGGAGTACTAGCAAGATTCCCGTGCGTTGCATGGAAGATCAAGATCTTGTGGGAGAAAAGGATGAACGAGGGAAAGCCTTATCTGCAAATGTG
>NW_025255236.1:0-1902 GCF_018294505.1 Triticum aestivum
GCACTCCGCTTGCCGGCCGCCCATGACCTTCGGCTTGACGCTGAAGATCTTCAGCCATAGGCCGAAGTGAGGCTTGATGTGGAGGAAGGCCTCGCAAACGACGATAAACGTCGAGATGTTGAGGATAAAATTCGGGTCCAGATCATGGAAATCCAGGCCTTAGTAGAACATTAGCCCCCAGACAAATGGATGGAGTGGGAAGCCCAGTCCACGGAGGAAATGGGTAAGGAACACCACCCTCTCATGGGGCCTAGGGGTGGGGATGAGTTTCCCCTCATATGGAAGCCGATGCGCAATGTCGTCAGACAAGTATCCGGCCTTCCTCAACTTTTTGATGTGCCCCTCCGTGATGGTGGTGGCCATCCATCTACCTCCCGCTTCGGACATGATTGGAGAAGGTTGAGGTGGGAAGTGCGGACTTGGGTGCTGGAGCTCGAGTGCACAGGAATGGATAAGCAAAGGAGGAAGAAGGCGTAGATGGAAAGGGTGGATCCTTATCCCCTTATATGGGCGACCGAAACTATGAGCCCCCACCAGCCTAGTAAAACTCGCTTATCTCCCAAGCGCCGCAATTAATGGCGCGGTTGGGTTACCCACGCCCGTATTGATGAGAATCCCGGAATAAGGGGACACGATCTCTGCTTTGACAAGACGTGCCAAGGAAACCGCCTCGCTAAACGCGCTGAGGTGGAACAGTAAAACGATTTGAATAAAGGCTTGGCCGTAGCGTGATGTCACACTATGGAATACGTCAGCAGATTAGATTTGTGTAAATATTATTCTCTCTACGGTGGTATGTGGAACTTATTTTGCAGAGCCGGACATTATCCTTGTGTTCAACTGTAACACCCCAAAAATGTAACCAAATTTTTGATAATAAAATTTTGCCAAGAGTTTAAATTTTTTGCCTGCAAGAATGTTTCTGTTGATTTCAGAACATCTCTTTTATTATTAAGGAGTTTTTCCCAAGTGGAGCTTTCCAATATATATTGAACTTCTATGCCATCTCATTAAAACAATTCCTTAATCAGTAGATTTATTTATTAAATTATTTCACCCTGAGCTTTATTCATTAAAATGACTTGTTCTAAGTTTTGGAGCTCTGTTTGTACTACAACCATTTGATAACTTTAACTAATAATCCAACCAAAATTTGGAGGTGTCATGTGATGTCTCTAAATCACTTTTGTGCAATAATATGATTATTTCATTGCATATTTTTAGTGTTACACCTGTTTTTCAAATCTGGTCCAGTGGACATTTTTGCACCATAGCCTATCTAAATATTTCCCTAGAGCCTCCACCAAAATTATGGGATGTCAGTGGTAACATGCCATCCAAGTTTATGCAAAAACATAGTTTTATTCTTTGGAAAATGTGAGTGAATCAACCTCTTTTTTATTCTGGACCAGACTTGTGTTTTCTACTGCAACCCCATCCTTTCTTGCTCAAGTGACCTTGTGCTTTCTCATGCTTGTAGTCAACCCTGCAAAACCCCTAAGTCCAGGAGCATGCAATTTTTGGGACACTTTTGGTCCATGTAATGATGCCATTGACTTCCTGTCCATAAGTGTAGTTTTGCAAAACTTGCAATATTAAGTTTCTCCTTTTTGCAAACTAACTTCACCACCCTCTCATACATCCATAGAGACCCCTCTCTAGGAGATTTCGCCACTCCAAGAACTTCCTAGGTGCCTTTGGCATTTTGTAAAACACCCTGAGTGCATAGCCAGTTTTGGCATGATTTCAAGTTTACATTGTGAACTTGAGCCCCTGACCTATCCACCATGTCCCTTGATTCCCTTGCTAACCCTAGACTAGCTCTGTTTCTTGCCAGCCTCAATCGCGACCTCTAGGCTGCCCTGGCATTTCGTCGAGCACGTCCCAGGCGTGCACTGGGCG
>NW_025255237.1:0-1902 GCF_018294505.1 Triticum aestivum
GAGAGAAAAAGAGAGAAGGGACAATGTTACTATCCTTTTACCACACTTGTGCTTCAAAGTAGCACCATGATCTTCATGATAGAGAGTCTCTTATGTTGTCACTTTCATATACTAGTGGGAATCTTACGTTATAGAACTTGGCTTGTATATTCCAATGATGGGCTTCCTCAAAATGCCCTAGGTCTTCGTGAGCAAGCGAGTTGGATGCACATCCAGTTAGTTTCTTTTGTTGAGCTTTCATACACTTATAGCTCTAGTGCATCAGTTGCATGGCAATCCCTACTCACTCACATTGATATCTATTAATGGGCATCTCCATAGCCCGTTGATACGCCTCGTTGATGTGAGACTATCTTCTCCTTTTTGTCTTCTCCACAACCACCATTCTATTCCACATATAGTGCTATGTCCATGGCTCACGCTCATGTATTGCGTGAAGATTGAAAAAGTTTGAGAACATCAAAAGTATGAAAAAATTGCTTGGCTTGTCATCGGGGTTGTGCATGATTTAAATATTTTGTGTGATGAAGATAGAGCATAGCCAGACTATATAATTTTGTAGGGTAGCTTGCTTTGGCCATGTTATTTTGAGAAGACATGATTGCTTTGTTAGTATGCTTGAAGTATTATTGTTTTTATGTCAATATTAAACTTTTATTTAGAATCTTATGGATCTGAATATTCTTGCCATAATAAAGAAGATTACATTGAGAAATATGTTAGGTAGCATTCCACATCAAAAATTCTGTTTTGATCATTTACCTACTCGAGGACGAGCAGGAATTAAGCTTGGGGATGCTTGATACGTCTCCAATGTATCTATAATTTTTGATTGTTCTATGCTATTATATTATCCATCTAGGATGTTTCATATGCATTTATATGCTATTTTATATGATTTTTGGGACTAACCTATTAACCTAGAGCCCAGTGCCAGTTTCTATTTTTCACTTGTTTTTGAGTTTTACAGAAAAGGAAAATCAAACGGAGTCCAATTGACCTGAAGTTTTACGGACCTTATTTTTGGACCAGAAGAAGGCCATGGAGTAAAATAGTTGGGCCAGAAGAGTCCCGGGCTGCCCATGAGGGTGGGGGGCGCGCCCACCCCCTGGGCGCGCCTCCCTACCTCGTGGACAGCCCGAAGACCCCCCTGACTTGTTCTCGACGCCAACACCTCTTATATATACAGAAACCTCCAGAAAATAACCTAGATCGGGAGTTCCGCCGCCGCAAGCCTCTGTAGCCACCGAAAACCAATCTAGACCCGTTTCGGCACCCTGCCGGAGGGGGGATCCATCACCGGTGGCCATCTTCATCATCCTGGCGCTCTCCATGACGAGGAGGGAGTAGTTCACCCTCGGGGCTGAGGGTATGTATCAGTAGCTATGTGTTTGATCTCTCTCTCTCGTGTTCTTGAGGTGGCACAATCTTGATGTATCATGAGCTTTGCTATTATAGTTTGATCTTATGATGTTTCTCCCCCTCTACTCTCTTGTAATGGATTGAGTTTTCCCTTTGAAGTTATCTTATCGGATTGAGTCTTTAAGGATTTGAGAACACTTGATGTATGTCTTGCATGCGCTTATCTGTGGTGACAATGGGATATCACGTGATCTACTTGATGTATGTTTTGGTGATCAACTTGCGGGTTCCATGACATTGTGAACTTATGCATAAGGGTTGGCACACGTTTTCGTCTTGACTCTCCGGTAGAAACTTTGGGGCACTCTTTGAAGTTCTTTGTGTTGGTTGAATAGATGAATCTGAGATTGTGTGATGCATATCGTATAATCATACCCACGGATACTTGAGGTGACATTGGAGTATCTAGGTGACATTAGGGTTTTGGTTGATATGTGTCTTAAGGTGTTATTCTAGTACGAACTCTTGAATAGATCGATC
>NW_025255238.1:0-1902 GCF_018294505.1 Triticum aestivum
GTAGAGCAATAAAAACAGCACGTAAATGTTCCAAATGTTCTTCCAAAGATCTGCTATAAATCAATATGTCATCAAAGTAAACTACCACAAATCGTCCAATGAAAGCACGTAAAACTTCGTTCATTAATCTCATGAAAGTACTAGGTGCATTAGTTAACCCAAAAGGCATGACTAACCACTCATATAATCCAAACTTAGTTTTGAATGCTGTTTTCCATTCATCTCCCAATTTCATACGAATTTGATGGTATCCACTACGCAAATCAACTTTGGAGAATATTGTAGAGCCACTCAATTCATCAAGCATATCATCTAGCTTAGGAATAGGATGACGATAACGAATAGTAATATTATTAATGCCTCTACAATCAACACACATACGTGATGTACCATCCTTTTTCGGCACTAGAATAATAGGAACAGCACAAGGACTAAGGGATTCGCGTATATAACCTTTGTCGAGAAGCTTTGTACTTGACGCATAATCTCCTTCGTCTCCTCTGGATTGGTACGGTATGGTGCACGGTTTGGCAGTGAAGCACCGGGAATTAAGTCAATCTGATGCTCAATCCCTCGAATAGGCGGTAATCCCGGTGGCACGTCTTGTGGAAAGACGTCAGCGAACTCCTGCAAAATGTTAGTGACAGCAGGAGGCAAAGAGGAAGGCACGTCCTCGAATGAAAATAATGCCTCTTTGCACACAAAAGCATAGCAAACAGATTTGCTGAAATCTAGCTCATCAATATCAGATTTGGTGGCAAATAAACATGCACTTTTTAATTTAATTTCAGAAGCAACACTAGATGGTTTATTATTAGGCTTCATTTGTTGCTCAAATTCTTTTGCCACAATCTGATTTTCACTCTTATTCGTCTCCTGTTTTGCTTTATTAGATCTATTAACATCATCTTTCAAAATGGAATCAGGAGTCATAGGAAGCAAAGTAATATTTTTATCCTTATGAACAAGAGTATAGTGATTGTTTCTACCATGGTGTACAGAATTTTTATCAAATTGCCATGGTCTACCAAGTAATAAGGAACATGCTTGCATAGGTACCACATCACAATCAACATAACTTTTCAGCATATGTAGAGATACTAAAATGCACACGAACAGTACGTGTTACCTTAACCTTGCCGCTGTTGTTGAACCATTGGATGTAGTAAGGATGTGGATGTGGTCTTGTGGTGAGAGAAAGCTTCTCCACCATCTCCATGCTAGCCAAGTTGTTGCAGCTCCCTCCGTCTATGATGACGCGCACAGAACGTTCCTTCACAACTCCCTTGGTATGGAACAAATTGTGCCTCTGATTTTGCTCAGCTTGTGTGATCTGCACACTCAAAACACGTTGAGCAACTAAACATTCATACCTGTCAGCGTCTTCAGGAGCCATGTATTGCGTCTCATGATCAGAATCATCTCCACCATGTTCTTCACGTGTAATAAGAGCCAAAGTCTCCTCATCGTAGTCACTAGCAGACTCATATCCACCATCCGCGGTAGCAATCATCACACGCGGAGATTTGCATTCTCTCGCATAATGACCTCCTCCCTTACAACAACGACAAATAATATCACTTGTGTGCCCTGTTGATGCCATGGAAGAAGAAGAACGCAGTGCAGGCCCCGCAGGTGCGCTCTTGGCAGATAATGGTGGTTGTGCCTGTTTTCTTGTATCACGGCTGGAGGTGGCACCGGATGGAGGTGCTGGTGCAGTTGAAGTAGAAGATGCACGTGGTGTCCATGATGAAGGTCGGCCTACAGAAAAGTTAGTTCGCCCCAATGCTTGTCGATCCTGCACTTCACGTTCAGCTTTACAAGCAAGATGGAATAAACGAGTGATATTAGTATACTCCTTATAGTCTAGAATGGTCTGAATCTCTCTATTTAATCCACCCA
>NW_025255239.1:0-1902 GCF_018294505.1 Triticum aestivum
ATGGTCTCCAAACCAAATATTTTGAAGTCAAGTTGTGAAAGCATAGTATAGCGACGAGACAATGCATCAGCAATAACATTTTCTTTTCCCTTCTTGTGTTTAATGACATAAGGGAAAGTCTCAATGAATTCAACCCATTTAGCATGTCTACGATTCAGTTTAGCTTGACTTTTAATATGTTTCAAAGATTCATGATCAGAATGTATAACAAATTCTTTGGGCCATAAATAATGTTGCCATGTTTCTAAAGTCCGAACAAGAGCATATAATTCTTTATCATAAGTAGAATAATTCAGACTAGGCCCACTCAATTTTTCAGAAAAGTATGCAACAGGTTTGCCATCTTGTAATAACACACCTCCTAATCCAATTCCACTAGCATCACATTCAAGCTCAAAAGTCTTATTAAAATCAGGAAGTTGGAGTGAAGGAGCATGTGTCAACTTATCTTTCAATACCGTGAAGGCTTCTTCCTGTGCGGTACCCCAAAGAAAAGGCACTTCTTTCTTTGTAAGCTCATTGAGAGGTGCAGCAATGGTGCTGAAATCTCTCACAAAACGCCTATAGAATCCAGCGAGGCCAAGAAAACTCCTCACTTGTGTGACCGTTTTGGGCTGCGGCCAACTCTCAATAGCTTCAATCTTGGCTTTATCAACTTCAATTCCCTGTGGAGTAACAACATAGCCAAGAAAAGATACTCGGTCGGTGCAAAAGGTGCACTTCCCAAGGTTACCAAACAAACGTGCATCACGTAGAGCAATAAAAACAGCACGTAAATGTTCCAAATGTTCTTCCAAAGATCTGCTATAAATCAATATGTCATCAAAGTAAACCACCACAAATCATCCAATGAAAGCACGTAAAACTTCGTTCATTAATCTCATGAAAGTACTAGGTGCATTAGTTAACCCAAAAGGCATGACTAACCACTCATATAATCCAAACTTAGTTTTAAATGCTATTTTCCATTCATCTCCCAATTTCATACGAATTTGATGGTAGCCACTACGCAAATCAACTTTGGAGAATATTGTAGAGCCACTCAATTCATCAAGCATATCATCTAGCCTAGGAATAGGATGATGATAACGAATAGTAATATTATTAATGCCTCTACAATCAACACACATACGTGATGTACCATCCATTTTCGGCACTAGAATAATAGGAACAGCACAAGGACTAAGGGATTCGCGTATATAACCTTTGTCGAGAAGCTCTTGTACTTGACGCATAATCTCCTTCGTCTCCTCTGGATTGGTACGGTATGGTGCACGGTTTGGCAGTGAAGCACCGGGAATTAAGTCAATCTGATGCTCAATCCCTCGAATAGGCGGTAATCCCGGTGGCACGTCTTGTGGAAAAACGTCAGCGAATTCCTGCAAAATGTTAGTAACATGATAGAGGCGGGGTGTCCCGATCTTTCGATGAGATGGTAACTATCGATTTGGTGGAGACGACTTTGACGATCCGACTACAAACGTGCACGACGTTGCGCCTTAGCAATCGCTAAACCAATCTCCTGAGGTTACTGACGATGCCGGAAGCACGGTCAGCCTGACCACGAAGGTCTATTCCTGCAAGCAATCAAAGAACGAGCAAGAATATGATAAAGCAATCTGAATATTGCAAATATATATGAGGTATTGATAATGGTGGGGATCCGGAAGCGGTCTTGGTCTGGTCGTTGGACACAAACGAAGTACACGAAGTTGCAATGGCTAACTTTTAACTAAACAAATCCCAAGGAAAAGCTACTAGATGGATCTACTTATATAGGAGCAAGGGGTGGCGGCCAAGGAGGTGGGAGGACGTCCCAAGGCAGCCTAAAACTAAATCTAGGTCGTACAAGGCCAATGGGCCCAAGTGGAGGTGATGTAACACCTTTGGACTTGTAGTTTG
>NW_025255240.1:0-1902 GCF_018294505.1 Triticum aestivum
AGACGGAGGCAGCGCCGCCATCACCATCTGCTGCATGTCCATCCCGGCCTTGAACCCCTGCTCCTGTGGCGGAGGCACCAGAAACTGAAACTCCATCCCGTCGTTGGCGGTGCCGCTGCTGCTACCAAACTCGAACGTGCTGCCACCGAAGATCGTTGGCGCGGCCACCTGCGCCATGCGGCTCACGTCGAGGTGCATCGCCTCGAGGAGAACATCGTTGGCGCGGTCGGAGACGACTTCCTTCACCTGCATCAGCGCAGCAAAGAAGGCCGCCATGTCCTCGTCCCCAATGTCACCAACGTTGGGGCCGAACCAAGCTGCTATCTGGTCCCCCGCGGCGCGCTCCTTCGCCATGGCTTCCTCAGTGCGCTCGGCCCGCTTCTTCGCCTCAACCAGCTCCGTGCCCAGCTCGGCGAATTCCTGGTGCAGCTTCTCTAGTTTCTTGTCTTCGCCGGCAGCACCCTCCGCCGCGCCGGCCCAAGCACCCTCCCCCGCGCCCTCGCCAGCACCCTCCCCCGCCAGCAAGCGGTCGTCGGCAGCGACCTTCCCCCTCGCGCCAGCCCCCGCACCCTGCCCCGCCAGGAAACGTTCCACGACGGAGTCAATCGAAGGGTGGCCGAAGGAGAAGATGTTGCCGCCCGGCGAGAAGGCGAGGGCGGCCACCTCGGCGCCGGTCAGGACCGCCAGATCGCTGGCCTTCTTGAAGAACCCTGCGCGGCGATTGGAGTAGCAGACGTGCCGCGCATCCTTTTGCTCGATCCGGCGGACGACTGTCTTCTTCCGGCCGCTGTCGCGTCTCCGGTTGGGCGCCACCATTGCTCGCTCGCTTGGTGGCTGGCGTCAGAAAGGGAGGAAGAGGAGAGGAGGTGAGGAGTGTGTGGCTACGTCCCAGGCTCGGGTGGTTTATATAGCAATCGGAGCCACGTACACTAAAACTCGTGATAGCCCATGAGATTGGATTCGATATGCGCTGAGCTGTATACTTTAAAACTCACGCGTCAAAGATAACTAAGTACTCCATGACGTACATCAGTAAGTAATTCGTTCGAACCAAAAAAAAAAGGATCGAACGTGACAATAAAAAAAAGATCTTTCCTAGCAATGACTTGACAACAATATGTCCATGTACGTAAAAAAAAACATGACTTGACAACAATATGTCCATGTATATATTGTTTGACGCACAATAGCTAGCATTCCTAACAATGTACTCCGGGGCACATTATATTTACCTAAAAAAAATTGTAGTTGGGAAATTATTTATCTTTTTCCAGGGCACATTTGTTACAACACAAAAAATGTATATACGTGCCTCCGATAACCATTAAAAAATGGCATACACGGCGGCACGTCTACGCGCTCGCCACATCAATCACCCTCAAATATATGTTAGCGTGATATTTCCCATTAATTATTTCCTATTTGTCTGGGTGAACCCTTTCAAATATATTAAAACAATTACACTATGTTTACGATGCAAAAAAAAAATTACACTATGTTTAGCAGAGTGTATGTTTGGCCATGTCAAAACAAACCGAGCTGATGAAGCACTTTTTTATTGTTATAAATGGAGCACCGGTACAACGAGATTGCATATTTAGAGATATTATAACCGAGTACTCTTCCAGCCCTCTCACACCATCATCGTTTTCAACGGTCAGATCTACAAATTTTGGACTTTTTTGGTCGTTCGATGCACCTTCGACCCCACTAAGGGGGTGGTAGACGCCCCGGGACGATGTTCCCGTAACAAAATCGGCGACCTGCTGCTGTTTGGGCCAGTTGGGCCTATATCATCCAATTTCTCTCGGTCAATTTGTTGTAAAGAAAACACAATCATGCGAGCAGCACAAGGGGTAGGTTTGCGCTTCATCAGTCTGGATTCGCGCCTCGTCCGTGCGA
>NW_025255241.1:0-1902 GCF_018294505.1 Triticum aestivum
CTTTCAAAGTCGGCGAGTCGACCCTCGAAGTCGACATGCATTTCGCGGCGACCCTCACGGTGACCCCATCCAGCGAGCCTGCCGAGGTGCCTGTTGACGGGCAGACCAACGGGGTTCTCGATGCCTAGATAATTCGTGCAGTAGGAGATGCACTCTTCGGTCAGAAAGCCCCTGGCTATGCTTCCTTCTGGACGTGACATGTTGCGAACGTATCCTTTGATGACACCATTCATCCTTTCGAACGGCATCATGCTGTGCAGGAACGTCGGCCCGAGTTGGATGATATCCTCCACTATATGGACCAGCAGATGCACCATAACGTCGAAGAATGCGGGCGGGAAGTACATCTCAAGCTCGCATAGTATCACCACGATCTCTTCCTGTAGCCTTCTGAGTTGCCTCACGCCAATCGACTTCCGAGAGATGACGTCGAAGAAGTTGCATAGGCCAAATAGCGTTTCACAGACATGCGCGTCCATGATCCCACGGATTGCAACTGGAAGTATCTGCGTCATCAGCACGTGACAGTCGTGAGACTTCATCCCGCTGAACTTCTGCTTCGCTGGGTCTAGGTATCTGCTTATCTTCCCCGCGTAATCGTAAGGAAGTTTTACTCCTAGGAGGCAGGTGAAAAACTGCTCGATCTCCTCCTGACTTAGAGTGAAGCACGCGGGAGGGTAGTCATTTCCGGTCTTCTTGGCCTTTTTGCCTTTGCGACGACTTTCTGTGTCCTGCTTCGCCTCATCATCATCATCATCATCATCATCATCATCATCATCATCATCATATATAGCGTGAAGCTCCTGCCTGATGCCCATTGATTTCAAGTCTGCCCTTGCTTTCGGCCCATCTTTGGTCCTCTCTGGCATGTTGAGCAGGGTACCAAGCAGACTCTCGCACACGTTCTTCGTGATATGCATGACATCAAGGCTGTGAGGCACACGGTGGATCTTCCAATACGGCAAGTCCCAGAAAACAGACCTCGTTTTCCATACCTTCAGCAGCGGCTCTGGCGCCTTTCGCTTCTTTCCCGGCTCTGGCGCGTTTTGCTTCTTTCCCGGCAGTGGGCAGTCTTTCCAATTTTTCAATAGCTTGTCTATTTCCTCGCCGCTCCTCGTACACGGGCGTTTTCGGGGTTCGGTTTCACCATCGAACAGATCCTTGCGTTTCCTCCACGGGTCATCGTCGCGAAGCCACCTTCGATGTCCCATGAACACGGTTTTCGAAGACCCGGGATCTCTATCTAGCTGGCGATACGTTGTGTCATCCATGCACCTTACGCATCTAGAAAATCCGTGGACTACCTGCCCTGCAAGATATCTGTAACCGAGATAGTCGTGCACCGTCGTGAGCAGTGCGGCTCTCATAAGGAAATATTCTTTCTCTGCGGCGTCCCACGTATTGGCTGGCGTTTTCCACAGCGTGTCAAGCTCCTCTTTCAGCAGCCCCAGATACAGATTGATGTCGTTCCCTGGTTGTTTCGGCCCTTCAATTAGCATACTCATGTGAATGTACTTCCTCTTCATGCACAACCAGGGGGGAAGGTTGTACATCCACACAAACACAGGCCAGGTGCTATGTGTGCTTCTCTGGCTGCCAAACGAATTGACTCCATCGGTGCTCGCGCCCAGCACGATGTTCCTTGGATCGTTCCCAAATTCTGGGTATTCGAAGTTCAATGCTTGCCACTGGCTCGCATCCTTAGGGTGACTCAGCATCTTGTCTTTTTTATCTATCTCCGGATCATTTGCGTCATCTTCTCGCTTCTTCTCCTCCCTATCCGCGTGCCAACGTAGGAGCTTTGCTACCTTAGGATCCGCGAAATACCGCTGCAGACGAGGAGTGATCGGAAAGTACCACACCACTTTTCGAGGAGCTTTCTTCCTCTTCTTGTATCGAGTG
>NW_025255242.1:0-1902 GCF_018294505.1 Triticum aestivum
CCGCCGGAGCCCTCGCCGGAGCGAGCCCCGTCGAGGTACTGCCGTTCGTGTTGACCGGTTTTTCTGAAAAAAAAACCTTTTGTTTAAAAAAAACCCTAGATCGGTTTTTTTCGGTTTTCTTATTTTACGAGCGTTCACCGAACCGTTCGTTTTAACGAACGCGTTCATCGGTTTTTCTCTGTTAACGAACGTCCGTTATTTAACCGTTCGTCCGTTTTTCTTTTTCGACGGATTTTCTCGTTATTTTCTCAGATTCGATTTCTGATCGAAACTTCGAACCTGTTTAACTTTTCGCTCGTTTATCGGAATCAGGTGATTCAAGCGCCTAGAGTTTCGTCTCGAAATTCTCTTTCCGTTTAACCTACTCAAACAAGTTTTTGCTACAGTAAAATTTGACCTAGATCCAGATTAGCAAACGAAGTTTCTTTCTTTCGCCGTTTGACTTTCGTTGTTTCTTTCGAGTTGATTCTTTTTGCAAACCGGAGTTCTTAAGTTGAACTTTCTGGTTGGATATTTCTTTCGAGTTTTACCTGTGCATTAGATGAGTACTGATTGTATGCTTGTTTGTTTGCGATAGAGTACTCGGAGTGTGCCGCTTGTTACTTCGACTCGCTAGGCTTTGCGGATCATCAGCAAGGCAAGTAACACTTTGATCATACCCCGTTCATACCCAGTTTTATTGCATTAGATCTTTTTCCCAAACACCTTGCATGATTAGGATCTAATTAAACTGTGGGTATTGGGAAGTAGTTGAGGTAGTACCTATTACCTGTTTTATTTTATCAAACCCTTGGGAGTTACTTCTACGTTGCTTTTATTATTGCCATGCTATGCTCGTAGACGTGGATTGGGTTTGAGAGATATTCATGACAGATGTGAGTGTTTAATAATGGTTCAACTTAAGGTGGCAACTAAAACTCACATCTGGGTGGATTGAGACACCTGGAGAACCCAGTGTTGTCTGTTTGTATAAGGTCCGCCACCCAGGCTCAAAGGGATCATAAGATTATTCATGCTAGAAACTTCCATGTGCGGCCGCAAGCTATTATGGGCTCTAGCATAGCTGAGTAGGTTACAGGATCTCTTGAAGAGGTGGACTAGCAGATGTAGGGGAAAGTAGGTGTACCGGTCCATCCAGAGTAGAGAGTGACTGTTTCTGAAAGACTGTGTCTCGGTCATCCGTTTCTCAAACATCATGCAGTGCGAGAATCAAGCGGAGGCGATCGAGTCTTGTGGGAAAAGTGCACAAACCTCTGCAGAGTGTACAAACTGATCATGATTAGCCGTGTCCCCGGTTATGGACAGCTTGAGTATCTAGTACCTGGATTATCATTTGAATCTCATCACCGTGATACTTATAATTAATTTTGTTGGGTTAATGATGTTACTTAATTGGGATTGAGTTGGAGGTACCTTCTCAATGTTTCAACCACCATGATAGTTAAATAAAATTTATTCCTTTGTAGTAGGATAAAATTGGCTTTTCGCAAAACTGTAACCATAGAGCCTTTCCACCAGCCATATATGCATATAGTATAGGCTTATCATTGTTCATTGCTCTCTATGTGTTGCTTTGCCAGCATATTCTATGTGCTGACCCGTTTTCGGGCTGCAACGTTTCATGTTGCAGACTTTTCAGACGACGAGTAAGGTGCCTTAGGTCGTGGTCTTATACTCAGTGATGCCGCTGGAGTTGATGGACTCACTTATTTTCCAAGTCTTCCGCTGTTATCGTTTTTAGATGGCCTTAAGCCATGTTTTCATACTTAATCTCTTCGGAGATATTCGATGTAATAAGTGTGTGATTGCTACTCTGTTATAAATCCTCCATTTGTACTGTGCGTGTCAGCATTACTGATCCAGGGATGACACTGGTGCACAGCAGCACAGGCCATTTGAGGT
>NW_025255243.1:0-1902 GCF_018294505.1 Triticum aestivum
GCCTGGCCCCGTAGACGGAAGCAGCCGACTGAGGCGACGCGCTGGGGACCCGCCTGCTCCCGCCACAGGTGCGGCCCGCCTGGCCACCGAATCAAAGGTGGGCGGTGATCCCGCGGCGGATTCTCCTGCTGCGCCTGGCGCCTCTATCGCGGCGGATCCCGAGGCCGATTCGCCCTGATCTGCATCGGAGTCAGCGCCAAGATCATCTGTGCCTGTATACATAAAATCATGTGCATTTTCTCCGTTTTCTTCATTGATTTCCTGCATGCTTGCATCAGAGTTTTGGTCAAAGGTATTATAGTTAGACATTGACATGCGATCACCAGTATCTAGTACTCCCCCTTGATCAAAACAGGATGCTGGGAGAAGATGAGAAGGCAAGAGAACAAGCTCCTTGCGGAGTTGTGCGCCGGCATTAGGATGTAGTGTGGCGAAGGGAAACACGCGTTCATCAAAAAACCACGCCGCGAGAAATATAGACCCAACCAGTAGAAATATCGAGGCACTTGTACCCTTTGTGGAGGCTATTGTACCCTAGAAAAGCGCATTGTTTTGACCGAAATTCAGGCTTGTGCTTATTGTAGGGACGTAGATTTTGCCACACGGCACACCCAAAGATGCGAGGAAAAGTGTAGTCAGGTTTCTTGCCAAAGAGACGCTCAAGAGGTGAATGATTTTTTATGACACGGCTAGGCACACGGTTGATAAGGTAGACGGGGGTGAGAAACGCCTCATCCCAAAATTTCAAAGGCATAAAGGCATGAGCAAGTAGAGATAGACCAACTTCTACGATATGCCTATGTTTTCGCTCGGCAGAGCCGTTTTGCTGGTGAGCGTGGGGCATGAAACGTAATGAGTGATCCCAATGCGCTCAAAAAAGGAATTGAGCTTTGGGAATTCAACCCCCCCCCCCCAGTCTGTCTGCATAGCAAGGATTTTACGATCAAAGAGGCGTTCAACGTGTTGTTGAAAGATATGAAACTTTTCAAATACATCAGACTTATTTTTGAGCGAATAAATCCAACTAAACTTGCTAAAATCATCAATAAAGCTCACATAATATTTTTGTCTGCCTACAGAGACGGGTCCAGGACCCCACACATCCGAAAAAATAAGCTCTAAAGGAGCTTGAGATTCACTAAAAGATTTAGGATAAGGAAGTTGATGGCTCTTAGCCATCTGACAAGCATCATAGACCAATAAGTGCTCCTTTTTATTCGATACGGGAAGACAAAAATCGCGAAGAATTCCCTGAACCACCGGTAGAGCAGGATGTCCTAGGCACGTATGCCACCGTGAAGTGGATGGTTTGACCACGCTAAGAACTTGACCATGAGAAGGGGCTTCTTGGCGGCCGGAGACAGGGAAAAAGCCATCCCTACTCTCGTTTTGCAGAATTATCCTCCGAATGGTCGGATCCTTAACAAAAAAGGTTTCAGGGTAAACTTCAAGAAAGGCATGATTATCTTTGATAAGTTGATAGGCAGAAAGTAAACTCTTATCAGCTTGTGGAGAGTGAAGGATATTTTTTAAGTTTAGGGAGCCATGAGGAGTAGATAGAACTGAATGACCAACATGAGCAATGTCCATACCTTGACCACTTGCCGTGTGGATTTGCTCGGAGCCGGTGTAGCGGTCATGGATGGCAGGTTTTTCAAGTTACCCCTCACATGGTTGGTTGTGCCAGTGTCAAAATACCAGTTGGTATCAACTCCATAGGAGTGAGCAGCGTTGGCCGAGCGGTTGCCACCACCGCTAATGCTTCCGCCACCACCACCCCCAGCAGGATTGCGTACGTTGTTGTTGAAGTTGCGGTCAAAACGCCTCCTGTAGCGCCATGCCCCGTGCCCTTCAAACTTGCAGATTTGGCACTTCTCGCGATCACCGCGATCACCGCGGTCA
>NW_025255244.1:0-1902 GCF_018294505.1 Triticum aestivum
CCGAAAGCAGAGCATGGTTGGCCAAGCAGAGGATACAACTTAACAAAGGCATTATGTATCAGGGGAAGAACTCACAAGGTGATGAAATGTGTAGGACACTGTCGTATAACAATCCAACAAAGGACTTGATGGTCCACAAAGGATCTGATACGAGTATCGGTACTCAACTAGAGGAAGAAGAATGCAAGGGGATCAGATTATAGAAATAACTGACTAACTCAATTGTCAAATGCAAAGGAATTATGATTTCCAAATCAAGGGATCAGGAGCAATGCTCTGATTAGGGATGGATACGTTGAATAGCCTTAGGGTACAATCAACGACAATTGGATTGGTCGAGAACCAATTCCAGTTAAAAGAATGGAAGCTCAGCCGGAAAGGTAATTTATAAGGATCAATGATGATTGCATGTATTCGCAACATATTGAGTCAACAGACTCAAAATGATAATGACAAGGAATGTCAATAAGATTTCTATACTTATGGGATTAATCATAATGAAAGCAAACAAGAAATTCTAGAGCAATAGGTTGCTGAGGATTTTCGGAATATCGGGTGGTATTTCGAAGACTTTTGTGTAACACATGAACAACTGGGGGATGGGCGGATACTCGATAAATGCGAGAATTAACCGTAGGGGTATTCAAGTGACAAGAACCGCAAGGCAGTAAGCTCAAGGGATTATCGAAACCACGACGAGTTTTTCAGGGTATCTTGTAATAACAAGACCACTGGGGATGACATAAGAATAACAACTGTAAGTAGTTACCCATAATGGTTGACGGTGGAAGGGGAATTGCAAACGCGATGAACACAAGTTCTCGGGTTAACAGCGGAAAGTATCTTCAGGGTCTTCATGTGCAGCAGACGATCATCAGTAATAAGGGGCTCTCCGGGTGAAAGTGATAACGAGATCCTAATGTTAGATTTAGCAAAATTCATTTAACCCGAATAGAAGAGAGATCAGAGTCCCAGAGTAAAGGTCGAGGAGTAAAAGATCCTAGTACCACCCAATGGCGACGTGGGCCCGTAAGGCACACAGCCAAGTTAGTAAAAGTTTTGCAGTGTCTAGACTCGACTTCGGCCAAGGAGTGTGGAAGGGGGATTCCTACAGGCAGTCGGCTCTGATACCAACTTGTGACGCCCCCAATTCAATCGTACACTAATCATGCACGCAACTGTGTACGATCAAGATCAGGGACTCACGGGAAGATATCACAACACAACTCTACAAATAAAATAAGTCATACAAGCATCATAATACAAGCCAGGGGCCTCGAGGGCTCGAATACAAGTGCTCGATCATATACGAGTCAGCGGAAGCAACAATATCTGAGTACAGACATAAGTTAAACAAGTTGCCATAAGATGGCTAGCACAAACTGGGATACAGATCGAAAGAGGCGCAGGCCTCCTGCCTGGGATCCTCCTAAACTACTCCTGGTCGTCGTCAGCGGGCTGCACGTAGTAGTAGGCACCTCCGGGGTAGTAGTCGTCGTCGACGGTGGCGTCTGGCTCCTGGACTCCAGCATCTGGTTGCGACAACCAGAAAGAAAGGAAAGGGGAAAAAGGGGGAAGAAAGCAACCATGAGTACTCATCCAAAGTACTCGCAAGCAAGGAACTACACTACATATGCATGGGTATATGTGTAAGGAGGCCATATCGGTGGACTGAACTGCAGAATGCCAGAATAAGAGGGGGATAGCTAATCCTGTCGAAGACTACGCTTCTGGCAGCCTCCGTCTTGCAGCATGTAGAAGAGAGTAGATTGAAGTCCTCCAAGTAGCATCTCCAAGTAGCATCTCCAAGTAGCATCTCCAAGTAGCATCTCCAAGTAGCATCGCATAGCATAAACCTACCCGGCGATCCTCTCCTCGTCGCCCTGCGGAAAAGCGATCACC
>NW_025255245.1:0-1902 GCF_018294505.1 Triticum aestivum
CGGATCTGCTACATTCAGGTCCGTATGTACTTTACAAATATCTATGTCTCCATTTTGAACATTTTCACGAATGGAGTTGAAGTGACGCTTGATATGCCTGGTCTTCCTGTGAAACCTGGGCTCCTTGGCAAGGGCAATAGCTCCAGTGTTGTCACAGAAGAGAGTCATCGGGCCCGACGCATTGGGAATAACTCCTAGGTCGGTAATGAACTCCTTCACCCAGATTGCTTCTTGTGCTGCCTCTGAGGCCGCCATGTATTCCGCTTCACATGTAGATCCCGCCACAACGCTTTGCTTGCAACTGCACCAGCTTACTGCCCCACCATTCAAAATATACACGTATCCGGTTAGTGACTTAGAGTCGTCGAGATCTGTGTCGAAACTAGCATCGACGTAACCCTTTGCGACGAGCTCTTCGTCACCTCCATAAACGAGAAACATATCCTTAGTCCTCTTCAGGTACTTCAGGATATTCTTGACCGCTGTCCAGTGTTCCATGCCGGGATTACTTTGGTACCTTCCTACCAAACTTACGGCAAGGTTTACATCAGGTCTGGTACACAGCATGGCATACATAATAGACCCTATGGCCGAGGCATAGGGGACGACTCATCTTTTCTCTATCTTCTGCCGTGGTCGGCCATTGAGCCATGCTCAATTGCACACCTTGCAATACAGGCAAGAACCCCTTCTTGGACTGATCCATATTGAACTTCTTCAATATCTTGTCAAGGTACGTACTTTGTGAAAGACCAATGAGGCGTCTTGATCTATCTCTATAGATCTTGATGCCTAATATATAAGCAACTTCTCCAAGGTCCTTCATTGAAAAACACTTGTTCAAGTAGGCCTTTATGCTTCCCAAGAATTCTATATCATTTCCCATCAACAGTATGTCATCCACATATAATATGAGAAATGCTACAGAGCGCCCACTCACTTTCTTGTAAACACAGGCTTCTCCATAAGTCTGTGTAAACCCAAATGCTTTGATCATCTCATCAAATCGAATGTTCCAACTCTAAGATGCTTGCACCAGCCCATAGATGGAGCGCTGGAGTTTGCATACCTTGTTAGCATTCTTAGGATCGACAAAACCTTCCGGCTGCATCATATACAATCTTCCTTAAGAAAGCCGTTAAGGAATGCCGTTTTGACGTCCATTTGCCATATCTCATAATCATAGAATGCGACAATTGCTAACATGATTCGGACAGACTTCAGCTTCGCTACGGGTGAGAAAGTCTCATCGTAGTCAACCCCTTGAACTTGTCGATAACCCTTAGCGACAAGTCGAGCCTTATAGATGGTCACATTACCATCCGCGTATGTCTTCTTCTTAAAGATCCATTTATTTTCTATGGCTCGCCGATCATCGGGCAAGTCAGTCAAAGTCCATACTTCGTTTTCATGCATGGATCCTATCTCGGATTTCATGGCTTCTAGCCATTTGTCGGAATCTGGGCCCGCCATTGCTTCTTCATAGTTTGAAGGTTCACCGTTGTCTAACAACATGATTTCCAGGACAGGGTTGCCATACCACTCTGGTGTGGAACGTGTCCTCGTGGACCTACGAAGTTCAGTGGTAACTTGATCCGAAGTACCTTGATCATCATCATTAGCTTCCTCTCTAGTCAGTGCAGGCACCACAGGAACATCTTCCTGAGCTGCGCTACTTTCCGGTTCAAGAGGTAGTACTTCATCAAGTTCCACTTTCCTCCCACTTACTTCTTTCGAGAGAAACTCTTTCTCCAGAAAGGACCCGTTCTTGGCAACAAAGATCTTGCCTTCGGATCTGAGGTAGAAGGTATACCCAATGGTTTCCTTAGGGTATCCTATGAAGACGCATTTTTCCGACTTGGGTTCGAGCTTTTCAGGTTGAAGTTTCTTGACATAAGCATC
>NW_025255246.1:0-1902 GCF_018294505.1 Triticum aestivum
TATACAACCATCAACCAAGCAAAGATACGAGTTCAAAAGAAGAGTATCGGAGTCAAAGAAGATGATACAATTTACCGAAGGTGTTATGTATCAGGGAAAAACTCACAAGACTTTGGATGTGAAGGACTCAGTCGGATAACAACCCAGCAATGGATCTGGCGATTCACGACAGAGTTGATGTGATTATCGGTAATCAATCAGATGAAGAAGGGGATGCAAAGGCATTGGCTTATAGAAACGTCTGAATGATTCGATGCTTGGGTACAAAGGAATTATGATTTCAAGACGAAGGATCGGAAGCAGAGGCTCTGATCAAAAGATGATAAGTTGAATAGACTTAGAGGTGCACCTGATCAAAACTTGATTGGGCAAGAACCAGCTCATAACCGGAGCGAGGTCGGAGACGGAAAGAAAATTTCCAAGGATTAATTGGTGATTGCCAGTATTCGCTCACACGTTGAATCCATAGGAACAGAAGTACAACCACAAGGAATTTTAAAGGATATTGCTCGACATACGGAACTAATCATAGTGCAAGCAGGCAAGGAGAATCAAGAGCAATAGGCTGCAGAGGATTTTCGGAAGATCACATAGTATTTCGAAGAATTTTGTGAATCACACGAACAGCTGAGGATGAACGGATCCTCGGTGAGTGCGAGGAATTATCCGAAGGGGGGGGTGTATTCATAGGGCAAAGAACTGCAAGGCAGTAAGCTCAACGGACTCTTGAAGCAATAGAGAATTTCGGGGCATTTGGTAATAACAAGAGCATCGAGGAATGATTGTATGGACGGCAAGTATATGTAGCTATCCATGGGGATTTATCGGTGGTAGAGAAATGCAATGGCAAAGGGCACAAGGGTCTCGGGAAAACATCGAGGAGTATCTGCAGAATCTTCTGGCGAAGCAAGCGATCATCTGCAGTGAAGGGGCTCTTCGGGAGGAAGTGGTTACGAGATCCTAGAGTCAGAGTTAGTAAAATCTTTAACCCGAATAGAAGAGAGTTCAGAGTCCCAGAGTATAGACGAGGAATAAAAGATCCTAATACCACCCAATGGCGACGTGGGCCCGTAAGCCACACAGCCAATGTTAGTAAAAGTTTTTTTTTCAGTGACTAGACTCAACTTCGGCCAAGGAGTTGGAAAGGGGGCTACCTACAGGCAGTCGGCTCTAATACCAACTTGTGACGCCCTCGATTCAATCGTACACTAATCATACACGCAAATGTGTACGATCAAGATCAAGGACTCACGGGAAGATATCACAACACAACTCTAGACACAAATTAAAATAATACAAGCTTTATATTACAAGCCAGGGGCCTCGAGGGCTCGAATACATCAGCTTGAATACAAACGAGTCAGCGGAAGCAACAATATCTGAGTACAGACATGAGTTAAACAAGTTTGCCTTAAGAAGGCTAGCACAAAAGCAACATCGATCGAAAAGGCAAGGCCTCTTGCCTGGGAGCCTCCTAACTACTCTTGGTCGTCGGCGTCCGTCACGTGGTAGTAGGCACCCTCGGGGTAGCAGCAGTCGTCAAAGGCGGCATCTGGTTCCTGGACTCCACCATCTGGTTGCAACAACCAGAAAGAAGAAAGAAGGGGGAAAGGGGGAGCAAAGCAACCGTGAGTACTCATCCAAAGTACTCGCAAGCAAGGATCTACACTACATATGCAACATTATCAAAGGAAGGCTATATATGTGGACTGGGCTGCAGAAATGCCAGAATAGAGAGAAGGCCTAGTCCTATCGAAGACTAGCATATTCTCGAACCCACCATCTTGCAGCAACAGGAGGGAGTAGAGTAGCATAAAGTAAGTAGCAGTGGTGTTATCAACCTCGGTCGGAGATCCTTTCTCGACTCCCTGCGAGAAAGAAATCCCAGAGCCATACTATCCA
>NW_025255247.1:0-1902 GCF_018294505.1 Triticum aestivum
CGATCCCGATGTGTTCGACCCGGTCCACACGCGCTCACCGCGTCGATCGTCGCCACGGCTTATTGAACCCAACAACACACACCTCCAAGAAATTAATCTGTTTATAACTTGGCCACCTGGCCTAGTCTTTTTAATGTATGTTCTCCCTCCGTAAAGAAATATAAGAGCATTTACATCACTACTTTAGAGATCTAAAAGCTCTTATATTTCTTTACAGAGGGAGTACTATTTACAATAGCAAAAGAAGCAGGTGAGGTCTGGTGCCATTAACTTTGTCAGCAAGGCTAACCAGATTGTTAGATTTATACACTGAACTGGTCATGTATGATAAAACTCTTTGCAAGAAGATGTTAACTAGTCTTGCTAAGATCATATGGAATATTTCTGCTCTCCATCGTCATGGCATTTGTATCAGCTCTCCTTTTGGTTGGGCACTTCGTCCATTAATGTCGTCGCTTCTTCCTGCAAGTACTCAACCACTTTGAGAGACATCTGACCAAGTAAATATCCCACTGACATGATGATAACGTATAGGGGCTGCTACAAATCTGCTAACAACTCTGTCGCCCTCTGTTACTGGATTTCATGAAAAAACTATTGGCAAATATATAATTTCATAGTTTGAAAAGGTCAATTGCACGCATGATTCTGTATCAACTACTGAAAAGAACAGGGGTAGTAGTCACTCTATATGTCTTTAGAAATCATGCGCCCATGAATCAAGCCTACGCGTGAGTAAGTGACTTCATCTATGTCGGCATCAAGCTAGAAAATGATTGATTGCCTTACATGACCTGGCTTCTCAACTGCTCTTTGACTGGTTTCGTCCGCACCGGTTCCGACTATGACCAAGTATATGATATCGAATTAAACTAGTGCCAGATGTTTCTTCTCTTAAAAATATTTTCCTTAATAGTGATGGGTGGTGAATTTTCCTGAAATTGACCCTGCATGCATTGTGGCGACTCGGGTGAGACGGAGAGACATTCATAATTACTACTCAGCCGTGCACATCACCATAGAATAGCTTTATATGGCTGTATACTCTGCATTACTTCTTTGAAGGGAAAACGTGTCTTAAATGGGCGTATATGCAGTAGTTTAATTAGTAGCAAGAGACCGGTTCAATTGGTTGGTTGGTTTCACTTGACTAAGTCTACAATTGCTAACGATTTCAGGCGCTGCTCGCTGCAGCTATATAAACTCATACATCCCTGCATGTTCAAACCATCACTCACAAAACAGAAACACAGGAGAGAGAAAAAGATCAGATGGCATCCTCCTCTTCCTTCCTTCTCCTCGCTGTTCTTCTTCCCTTGGTCTCATGGCAGGCCACTGCCTCCGATCCTAGCCCCCTCCAGGACTTTTGTGTCGCCGACATGAATTCACCAGGTACTATCCGGTTCCTCATCATGTTCTCACCAAATAAATATGTTGAAATGAATTTCTGGAAATTATATGCAAGTCGAAACAACTTTGTAAGACCTAAGCTTACATTATAAATCTCTTCTATGCACCAGTACGTGTCAATGGGTTTGTTTGCAAGAACCCAATGGAGGTTAACGTTGATGACTTCTTCAAGGCAGCCGCCCTCGACAAGCCTAGGGTGACCAACAAGGTTGGATCCAACGTCACTTTGATCAACGTCATGCAGATTGCTGGACTCAACACCCTCGGCATCTCAATTGCGCGCATTGACTATGCTCCCTTGGGTCAGAACCCACCACATACGCACCCTCGCGCCACTGAGATCCTCACGGTGCTCGAGGGGACACTGTATGTTGGCTTTGTTACATCCAACCAGCCCGCCCCAAACAGAAACAAGTTCCTCTCGAAGGTGCTCAACAAAGGTGATGTGTTCGTCTTCCCCGTGGGGCTCATCCACTTCCAATTCAACCCCAA
>NW_025255248.1:0-1902 GCF_018294505.1 Triticum aestivum
TGGATCTTGTTTAATGCGAGACGGTTATTCATTTAAATCAGAGAATAATGGTTGTTCTATTTATATGAGTAATATCTTTTATGGTCATGCACCCTTAAAGAGTGGTCTATTCTTATTAGATCTCGATAGTAGTTATACACATATTCATAATGTTGAAACCAAAAGATGCAGAGTTGATAATGAAAGTGCAACTTATTTGTGGCACTGTCGTTTAGGTCATATCGGTGTAAAGCGCATGAAGAAACTCCATACTGATGGACTTTTGGAACCACTTGATTATGAATCGCTTGGTACTTGCGAACCGTGCCTCATGGGTAAGATGACCAAAACACCGTTCTCCGGTTCTATGGAGAGAGCAACAATTTTGTTGGAAATCATACATACCGATGTGTGCGGTCCAATGAATATTGAGGCTCGTGGCGGATATCGTTATTTTCTCACCTTCACAGATGATTTAAGCAGATATGGGTATGTCTACTTAATGAAACATAAGTCTGAAACATTTGAAAAGTTCAAAGAATTTCAGAGTGAAGTTGAAAATCGTCGTAACAAGAAAATAAAGTTTCTACGATCTGATCGTGGAGGAGAATATTTGAGTTACGAGTTTGGTGTACATTTGAAAAACTGTGGAATAGTTTCGCAACTCACGCCACCCGGAACACCACAGCGTAATGGTGTGTCCGAACGTCGTAATCGTACTTTACTAGATATGGTGCGATCTATGATGTCTCTTACCGATTTACCGCTATCGTTTTGGGGTTATGCTATAGAGACGGTCGCATTCACGTTAAATAGGGCACCATCAAAATCCGTTGAGACGACGCCTTATGAACTGTGGTTTGGCAAGAAATCAAAGTTGTCATTTCTTAAAGTTTGGGGCTGCGATGCTTATGTGAAAAAACTTCAACCTGATAAGCTCGAACCCAAATCGGAGAAATGTGTCTTCATAGGATACCCAAAGGAAACTGTTGGGTACACCTTCTATCACAGATCCGAAGGCAAGACATTCGTTACTAAGAATGGATCATTTCTAGAGAAGGAGTTTCTCTCGAAAGAAGTGAGTGGGAGGAAAGTAGAACTTGACGAGGTAACTGTACCTGCTCCCTTACTGGAAAGTAGTTCATCATAGAAAACTGTTTCAGTGACACCTACACCAGTTAGTGAGGAAGCCAATGATAACGATCATGAAACTTCAGATCAAGATACTACTGAACCTCGTAGATCAACCAGAGTAAGATCCGCGCCAGAGTGGTACGGTAATCCTGTTCTGGAAGTCATGCTACTAGATCATGATGAACCTACAAACTATGAAGAAGCGATGGTGAGCCCAGATTCCGCAAAGTGGCTTGAAGCCATGAAATCTGAGATGGGATCCATGTATGAGAACAAAGTATGGACTTTGGTTGACTTGCCCGATGATCGGCAAGCAATTGAGAATAAATGGATCTTTAAGAAGAAGACTGACGCTGATGGTAATGTTACTGTCTACAAAGCTCGACTTGTCGCAAAAGGTTTTCGGCAAGTTCAAGGGATTGACTACGATGAGACCTTCTCACCCGTAGCAATGCTTAAGTCCGTCCGAATCATGTTAGCGATTGCCGCATTTTATGATTATGAAATTTGGCAGATGGATGTCAAAACTGCATTCCTGAATGGATTTCTGGAAGAAGAGTTGTATATGATGCAACCGGAAGGTTTTGTCGATCCAAAGGGAGCTAACAAAGTGTGCAAGCTCCAGCGATCCATTTATGGACTGGTGCAAGCCTCTCGGAGTTGGAATAAATGTTTTGATAGTGTGATCAAAGCATTTGGTTTTATACAGACTTTCGGAGAAGCCTGTATTTACAAGAAAGTGAGTGGGAGCTCTGTAGCATTTCTGATATTATATGTGGATGACATATT
>NW_025255249.1:0-1902 GCF_018294505.1 Triticum aestivum
GAGGTGCAGAAGATACATGCATGCCCTAATGACTGCATCCTCTACCGCGGTGCGTACAAGGATCTGAACGCATGCCTGGTATGCGGTGCATTGCGGTATAAGATCAGACGAGATGACCCTGGTGATGTTGACGGCGAGCCCCCCAGGAAGAGGGTTCCTGCGAAGGTGATGTGGTATGCTCCTATAATACCACGGTTGAAACATCTGTTCAGAAACGAAGAGCATGCCAAGTTGATGCGATGGCACAGTGAGGACCGTAAGAAAGATGGGAAGTTGAGAGCACCCGCTGACGGGTCGCAGTGGAGAAAAATCGAGAGAAAGTACTGGACTGAGTTTGCAGCTGACCCAAGGAACGTATGGTTTGGTTTAAGCGGGGATGGCATTAATCCTTTCAGGGAGCAGAGCAGCAATCACAGCACCTGGCCCGTGACTCTATGTATGTATAACCTTCCTCCTTGGATGTGCATGAAGCAGAAGTTCATTATGATGCCAGTTCTCATCCAAGGCCCTAAGCAACCCGGCAACGACATTGATGTGTACCTAAGGCCATTAGTTGAAGAACTTTTACAGCTGTGGAATGAAAACGGTGTACGTACGTGGGATGAGCACAAACATGAGGAATTTAACCTGCACGCGTTGCTGTTTGTGACCATCAACGATTGGCCCGCTCTCAGTAACCTTTCAGGACAGACAAACAAGGGATACCACGCATGCACGCACTGTTTAGATGACACTGAAAGTATATACCTAGACAAAAGCAGGAAGAATGTGTACCTGGGCCATCGTCGATTTCTTCCGACCAACCATCAATGTCGAAAGAAAGGCAAGCATTTCAAAGGCGAGGCAGATCACCGGAAGAAGCCCGCCATGCGTACCGGTGATCACGTACTTGCTATGGTCAATGATTTACACGTAATCTTTGGAAAGGGTCCCGGTGGACTAGCTGTTCGAATGACGCTGAGGGACACGCACCCATGTGGAAGAAGAAATCTATATTTTGGGACCTACCCTACTGGAAAGAGCTAGAGGTCCGCTCTTCAATCGACGTGATGCACGTGACGAAGAACCTTTGCGTGAACCTGCTAGGCTTCTTGGGCGTGTATGGGAAGACAAAAGATACACCTGAGGCACGGGAGGACCTGCAACGTTTGCACGAAAAAGACGGCATGCCTCCGAAGCAGTATGAAGGTCCTGCCAACTACGCTCTTACGAGAGAAGAGAAAGAAATCTTCTTTGAATGCCTGCTCAGTATGAAGGTCCCGACTGGATTCTCGTCGAATATAAAGGGAATAATAAATATGCCAGAGAAAAAGTTCCAGAACCTAAAGTCTCATGACTGCCACGTGATTATGACGCAACTGCTTCCGGTTGCATTGAGGGGGCTTCTACCGGAAAACGTCCGATTAGCCATTGTGAAGCTATGTGCATTCCTCAATGCAATCTCTCAGAAGGTGATCGATCCAGAAATCATACCAAGGCTAAGGAGTGATGTGGCGCATTGCTTGTTAGTTTCGAGCTGGTGTTCCCACCATCCTTCTTCAATATCATGACGCACGTCCTAGTTCATTTAGTCGACGAGATCTTCATTCTGGGGCCCGTATTTCTACACAATATGTTCCCCTTTGAGAGGTTCATGGGAGTCCTAAAGAAATATGTCCGTAACCGCGCTAGGCCAGAAGGAAGCATCTCCATGGGCCATCAAACAGAGGATGTCATTGGGTTTTGTGTTGACTTCATTCCTGGCCTTAAGAAGATAGGTCTCCCTAAATCGCGGTATGAGGGGAGACTGACTGGAAAAGGCACGCTTGGAGGGGGGACTCAATAATATGCAGGGACGGATATTCTTGGTCTCAAGCACACTACACAGTTCTACAGAACTCTACCTTGGTGACCCCGTATGTC
>NW_025255250.1:0-1902 GCF_018294505.1 Triticum aestivum
GAGAGAAAAAGAGAGAAGGGACAATGTTACTATCCTTTTACCACACTTGTGCTTCAAAGTAGCACCATGATCTTCATGATAGAGAGTCTCTTATGTTGTCACTTTCATATACTAGTGGGAATCTTACGTTATAGAACTTGGCTTGTATATTCCAATGATGGGCTTCCTCAAAATGCCCTAGGTCTTCGTGAGCAAGCGAGTTGGATGCACATCCAGTTAGTTTCTTTTGTTGAGCTTTCATACACTTATAGCTCTAGTGCATCAGTTGCATGGCAATCCCTACTCACTCACATTGATATCTATTAATGGGCATCTCCATAGCCCGTTGATACGCCTCGTTGATGTGAGACTATCTTCTCCTTTTTGTCTTCTCCACAACCACCATTCTATTCCACATATAGTGCTATGTCCATGGCTCACGCTCATGTATTGCGTGAAGATTGAAAAAGTTTGAGAACATCAAAAGTATGAAAAAATTGCTTGGCTTGTCATCGGGGTTGTGCATGATTTAAATATTTTGTGTGATGAAGATAGAGCATAGCCAGACTATATAATTTTGTAGGGTAGCTTGCTTTGGCCATGTTATTTTGAGAAGACATGATTGCTTTGTTAGTATGCTTGAAGTATTATTGTTTTTATGTCAATATTAAACTTTTATTTAGAATCTTATGGATCTGAATATTCTTGCCATAATAAAGAAGATTACATTGAGAAATATGTTAGGTAGCATTCCACATCAAAAATTCTGTTTTGATCATTTACCTACTCGAGGACGAGCAGGAATTAAGCTTGGGGATGCTTGATACGTCTCCAATGTATCTATAATTTCTGATTGTTCTATGCTATTATATTATCCATCTAGGATGTTTCATATGCATTTATATGCTATTTTATATGATTTTTGGGACTAACCTATTAACCTAGAGCCCAGTGCCAGTTTCTATTTTTCACTTGTTTTTGAGTTTTACAGAAAAGGAAAATCAAACGGAGTCCAATTGACCTGAAATTTTACGGACCTTATTTTTGGACCAGAAGAAGGCCATGGAGTAAAATAGTTGGGCCAGAAGAGTCCCGGGCTGCCCATGAGGGTGGGGGGCGCGCCCACCCCCTGGGCGCGCCTCCCTACCTCGTGGACAGCCCGAAGACCCCCCTGACTTGTTCTCGACGCCAACACCTCTTATATATACAGAAACCTCCAGAAAATAACCTAGATCGGGAGTTCCGCCGCCGCAAGCCTCTGTAGCCACCGAAAACCAATCTAGACCCGTTTCGGCACCCTGCCGGAGGGGGGATCCATCACCGGTGGCCATCTTCATCATCCTGGCGCTCTCCATGACGAGGAGGGAGTAGTTCACCCTCGGGGCTGAGGGTATGTATCAGTAGCTATGTGTTTGATCTCTCTCTCTCGTGTTCTTGAGGTGGCACAATCTTGATGTATCATGAGCTTTGCTATTATAGTTTGATCTTATGATGTTTCTCCCCCTCTACTCTCTTGTAATGGATTGAGTTTTCCCTTTGAAGTTATCTTATCGGATTGAGTCTTTAAGGATTTGAGAACACTTGATGTATGTCTTGCATGCGCTTATCTGTGGTGACAATGGGATATCACGTGATCTACTTGATGTATGTTTTGGTGATCAACTTGCGGGTTCCATGACATTGTGAACTTATGCATAAGGGTTGGCACACGTTTTCGTCTTGACTCTCCGGTAGAAACTTTGGGGCACTCTTTGAAGTTCTTTGTGTTGGTTGAATAGATGAATCTGAGATTGTGTGATGCATATCGTATAATCATACCCACGGATACTTGAGGTGACATTGGAGTATCTAGGTGACATTAGGGTTTTGGTTGATATGTGTCTTAAGGTGTTATTCTAGTACGAACTCTTGAATAGATCGATC
>NW_025255251.1:0-1902 GCF_018294505.1 Triticum aestivum
GGGTGGATCCCTGATCCAGATCGGGGGGAAGTGGGAGGACGACGGGATAGGGCTAGGGTTTGGTGGACCGGGGGTTAAGGGGAGTGGGGTGAGGCCGGATGGGCCAGGTGGGCCGGCCTGGTCCAGGTGGGTCGGTGGGCCGTTGGGGGGGGGGTTCTTTCTTCTTTTCTTTTCTTTTGTTTTGTTTTCTTTTCTTCTGCTTTTTTTATTCTATTTCTTTTCAGTTTTCTTTTATTTTAGTTTTATAAAATTTAAAAGCGACAACTAATTTGGTGTTATTAAATAGGTCACAGCCCCCAAATATTCTGGCACTTTAAATAAAGTGTTTTGCATGTGTTTATTATTTTAAAAGCATTTTAGATAATTATCTTATTGTTGTTTTAGTTTATTTAGTGCATTTAAGTATTTTATTAGAAGATGATTTCTTCACCAACATTTATTACGGGTTATTTGACACGTTAGGAACAATTTGGTTTTGACTTTTGAAAACTTTAATTGTTTTAACTTTAATTCAGATTTGAATTTGGATTGGTTCTGATCTAACGCGAGATTATCAACAATAATCGAGGTGACGTGGCATCATTACCAGAGGGTTACTGTAGCCTAATTATCCGGGCGTCACACATGTCATCTTGCTTAATGCGTTATTCTGTTCTTATGAACTTAATACTCTAGATGCCGGTAGTATTCGGTCGATTTGTGGAGTAATAGTAGTAGATGCAGTATCGTTTCGATCTACTTGTTGTGGACGTGATGCCTATATACATGATCATGCCTAGATATTCTCATAACTATGCACTTTTCTATCAATTGCTCGACAGTAATTTTTTCACCCACCGTAATAATTATGCTATCTTGAGAGAAGCCACTAGTGAAACCTATGGCCCCCGGGTCTATCTTTTATCATATAAGTTTTCCATCTACTTTTATTTGCATCTTTTACTTTCCAATCTATATCATAAAAATAACAAAAATATTTATTATCATATTATCTCTATCAGATCTCACTGTCGCAAGTTTCGGTGAAGGGATTTACAACCCCTTTATCACGTTGGTTGCAAGGTTCTTATTTGTTTGTGTAGGCGCATGGGACTTGTGAGGAGCCTCCTACTGGATTGACACCTTGGTTCTCAAAACTGAGGAAAATACTTACGCTACTTTGCTGCATCACACTTTCCTCTTCAAGGGAAAAACCAACGCATGCTCAAGAGGTAGCAAGAAGGATTTCTGGCGTCGTTGCCAGGGAGGTCTTCGCTCAACTCAAGACATACCAAGTACCCATCACAAACTCATCTCCCTCGCATTACATTATTTGCCATTTGCATCTCGTTTTCCTCTCTCCCACTTCACCCTTTCCGTTTTATTCGCCCTCTCTTTTCCGTTTGCCTCTCTCTTTCGGTTGCCTTCTTGTGTGCTCGTGTGTTAGTTATTTACCTCGTTATCATGGCCAGCTCGGTATTTATCCCTTCGTCTCCCGACTTTGAAGTCCTTCACTTCAAGCAAAGAAAAGGAGAAAATTTAAAAGATGCTTGGTTTAGGATGCTAGAGTCTTATCGTAGTTGCAATATAGAAGGAGATTTCAAGATTTTACTTCGTAATTTTTATGTCGGGTTAACCTTATCCCATAGACAACTCTTTGATTTTTCCGCCAAAGGGAGTATTTTTGAAATTGATCCTAGTTTTGCATATGAAATTATAGAGGGGATAGTGGGAGTACTTCCCCTACAAAAAGGATCACCCTTTACTCAAGAAGGAACCCAAATTCTAGAGAAATTATGTGAATTGCAAAAATTTGTTGAACCTCTTAAAAATATTGGTGGGAATAACAACCGCATGAATAATTTGATTACACTTTGCAATAAGCGGTTGGATGCTTTAGATCAAAGGATCTCCGAGCATGAA
>NW_025255252.1:0-1901 GCF_018294505.1 Triticum aestivum
GTAGAGTCGTATCAGTGGCAGATAGGGCTTGAGAGAATATTGATCTTACCTTTAGCTCCTTGTGTGTTCGACACTCCATACTTATCACTTCCACCTTTGGAAAGTGCTACGATGATTCCTTGCACTTGGGGATTATCAAGCTCTTTTCTGGCGCCGTTGCCGAGGAGCAATAGCGTGGGGTTGATATTCTCGTGTGTGCTTGTTTGCTTTCTTCACTAAGTAGATTTTGTTTTTCCTTTTTGTTTATGTTTGGTTCTGGGTGAAACATACAAAAAAATTAAAGAATGAAAATACAAAAAAAAACATTACTTGCCTCTCATGCCTAAAAAGTTTTTCAAAAAGAGAAGTGATTGGAAAGTTATGCATTGAAGAAGTGAGGGTCGACCTTGAGCACTTGTGTTCATGCTCACGGAAACAATGTAGAATTTTTCATGGAAGTTTCTCTGTAAATAATTATCCCCTTGTATATATCCATTGTATTATAAAAATAATGTGCCAAGCTTTGGTTTTAGGATGATTAGATTGCTTGTTTACTATGTGCAGAACAAAAACAGAAACTTTGCTGTAGTGCGTGAATTTACATTTTTTACTGGAAAGTCAAATGGGTCTGAAACTTTTTGAACATTACTTCTACACAAAATTTTCAAATCGTTAAATTTATTTCATAATTTTAGGAGTTACAGAAGTTTACCAAACCTCCAGATTACTACAGACTATTCTGTTTTTATCAGATTCTGTTTTGCGTGTATTGTTTGCTTATTTTTATGAATCTATGGCTAGTATCGGGGGGTATGAACCATATATAAGTTGGAATACAGTAGGTTTAACACCAATATAAATAAAGAATGAGTTCATTACATTACCTAAAGGTAGTGATTTTCTTTATTACACTAACGGATCTCACAAGTTTTTTGTTAAAGTTTTGTGTGGATGAAGTGTCCGAAGGTCGAGGAGCTATCAATATGAGAAGAATAAAGAGAGGAAAGAGTTCAATCTTGGGGATTCCCAAGGCACCCCAAGTAAATATTTCAAAGGATACTCAAGCATCTAAGCTTGGGGATGCCCCGGTTGGCATCCCATCTTTCTTCTTCAACAAATATCGGTATACCTCGGTTTTTGTTTTGTTCACATGATTTGTGTCCTTTGTGTTTTTGTTTTTCTTCAAGAACCATGCTAGCATGAGATAGCCCTTCATTGATTTAATAGAATACTTCATGAGCTTTACTTATATCTTTTAAGTATGATTTTATAGAATTGCTCTTTGTGCTTCACTTAAATCTTTTGAGTATGGTTTTATAGAATGCTTCGTGCGCTTCACTTATACATTTTGAGCTTGGTTAGTCTATATTAATTGTAGAATGCTCCATGAACTTCACTTATATCCTTTCGAGTATGAATAATACTATCATTTAAAGTGGGTTTGGAAGAGTGTCAACTTTAGGAATTAGTGATCCCACTATCTTGGAGGGTGTTTAATCTTAGTGATATTTATGAAAGTGGATTTGGAAGAGTGTCAACTTCAGCTAGTAATGATTCCACTATTTCGGAAGAGGTTCCAATTGAGTATGAGAACAAAGTTGCTATCCATGATGCTACTGAAAATTATTATGAGGGAGGAATACATGCTTATAGGAGTGCAATAATATCAAGTTTCCTCTCCGTGTGCTTAAAATTTTGAAGTTATACTTGCTTTGCCTTCCTATGCTAGTTGATTGTTGTTCTTATAAATTGTGTGCGCACAAAATCCCTAGGCATAGGAAGTAGGTTATATTTAAATGTGCTAGTCATATTCTTCAAGATGCTCTCGTTGTGCTTCAATTCCTATCTTTTTATGTGAGCATCATTGAAATCATCATGCCTAGCTAAAAGGCATTAAAGAAAAGCGCTTGTTGGGAGACAAC
>NW_025255253.1:0-1901 GCF_018294505.1 Triticum aestivum
TTCATCCATGAGCATCTTACGAATAATAAAGCAGTTTTGTCAAAGACTCAGTCAACTCAATCCTAGTCGACTCAAGTGGACTTATACAACTTTAAGGCAGACACACCCCTGTGGGTGATCAGACGTCAGACGAGGAATAAGATCAGACGGGAGATAACTGACCTTAACATTGGTTTGCAGGGCGGTGCTAGCGTTGTAGGCCACCTGACCGGCCTCGTGTATCACCTTCACCTGCTCCATAACAAGGTTCACCTGTCGAAGAGCCTCCCTGGCAGCACTTGGCGAGTCATCTGGGGTTTGGTATGCAGTAAAGAGTGATGACTCCAAAGCAGTCGAAGCAGCCACTGGGTCGGATGCGGGGATTTGCACTGGAGCAGCAGGAGTCGGATCATTCGACCCCGACGGGCGATCAGTCGTCAGCGGGTCGGCGAATGTGACGCTGGTCCGAACCGGATCTTCAGTTTGCTCAACCACCGCTTCAAACACCGGCGTCGACTGAGGGACTTGAACTTCAAGCACTCTCCTGCTCGAGCCTTTGCCTCTCCTCCTCCTCTCCTTCGAAGGCATTTCTTCTTCTTCATCATCAGGAAGCACGACGATGTCTCGCGGATCTACAGCGAAAAGAGAAAACAACAAAAATTCAATCGACCGACAATTCAGTCGACAAAATAAGTTTTGGTCGAGCGGACTTACCAGCTCGAGAGGTGGCCGCGTCATCGGTTTCTTCATCCCCTGGAGCCTTGTCAATATCCATGTCAGTCGCAGCAGAGGCAGGGTCGACAAGTTTCTAATCACTCGGTCAGAACGGAAGAATCAGTCGGTACAAAGAAAAACACAGAAAGAACATTTACCCAGAGGCGACAGGTACATCCATCTTGATCTTTGGCAAAGTCTTCCGAGCCTTTGCGGGGTTGATCTTGGGGTGCTTGGTGACTTTCTCCGCCAGCTCCGGAGTTGAAGACCGAGCGCGCTTATGTGCTTGAGTGCTCGAGGCCACAGCCTTACCGCGCCCGCCCGCTGGATCATGGTGTTGCTTGGATCGGCGTTCAGTACGGGGCGGCGAGTCGACCTCCTCCTTGTCGTCTGACTCCTCGCTCTCATCGTCATCATCATCATCGTCGTCCGAAGATTCCCATTCGCCACTCTCCTCCATGCTGTCCTCGCCCTCATGGTCTTGCTCCGGAGCTTGTTCACCATTAGGCATCGAGTATGTCTCGGTATAAATCTGCAAAACGAGGAGTCGAGTGAAAGTCAGTCGGGCTCAAGAGCAATCGGAATGTGTGTTCAAGAACAGTCAGAATGAAGGTCATACCTTGTCAGGCTGATTGTCGTCACTGAAGGGGACGACTCTCCTGGCTCCTCTAGGGTTGTCCTTGTTGCCTGTAATGCTCGTCAACCACATGGCCACTGTCTTGGCCGGTACTTCGTCGGGGTGAACCCGAGCAGTGTCACCAGGCCGAGTGTACATCCACATGGGATGGTCACGGTACTGAAGAGGCTGGATGCGTCGACTGAGGAATACTTCCAGCAGGTCCATACCAGTGACGCCCTGATTTATCAGCTGAACTACCCTCTCAACTAGCATATTCGTCTCCACTCTCTCAGCAACAGTCACTTTCAATGAAGAAGGAGTCTGAACACGGTCAAAAGTGAAGTGGGGAAGTCCGGTCGACTGACCTGGAGTTGCGAGGTCCTGGCAGTAGAACCAGGTCGACTGCCAGCCCCTAACTGATTCAGGAAGGGTCATGGAAGGGAAAGAGCTCATCTTCCTTTTCTGGATACCTAAACCACCACACATCTGAATGACATGCGTTTTCTCATCACTCGTGTTCGCTTTCTTCACCGACTGAGAACGGATGGTGAAGATATGCTTGAAAAGACCCCAATGCGGTCGACACCCC
>NW_025255254.1:0-1901 GCF_018294505.1 Triticum aestivum
AACACCAGAAACTACTTGCAACTCCTGGACAGAGGACAAGGGTGAATAAGAAGTCGAGCGGGGTCATATTTCAGGGCCCAATGTATGGTAGTAGCTGAATCATGGATCACAAACACAGAACTCAGTTCCTGAGGACGGCTACAATGAGACAACCCACCATGTACTCCTACATGGCCTCTCACCGCTACCTTTACCAAATCGTGTTCACACACTTAGCTCACACACAGTAGGACATGTTCACACGCCTCTGATTCATCCCCGATGAATCAGACCTGACTCAACTCTAAGCAGTAGCAGGCATGACAAACAAACATGAATGAGTAGGCACAACAGGGCTCAAACAACTCCTACTCATGCTAGTGGGTTTCATCTATTTACTGTGGAAATGACAGGTCATGCAGAGGATAAAGGGGTTCAGCTACCGCAGCAAGTAACAGATAAATCGGTGTTGTCCTAATGCATTAAAAGAGAGCAGGAGCGAGGGAGTAGGATTGTATCGGAATGAACAAGGGGGTTTTGCTTGCCTGGCACTTCTGAAGATAACATTGAGTCTTCATCAGTGTCAACGATCACGTCATCGGTATCACGTCTATCGAGAGGGGACAAATACCGGCAACACAGAAAGGAACACAATCAATGCAATGCACAATATGATGCATGATCATGACATGGCAAAATGAATGTGTTTTGAGCTAATGCAACTAGCAACAGATTAAATGAAGTTGGTTTGAATACAAGATTCAAATTCAAACTCCATATGTGATTATTTAAATGCCCTTTATATGATTTGTGCTAAACAGCAACTATAAGTTGTTCTAACATGCATGAAAATGGTACAGATGGATTCCTTGAATTTTTCTGATAATTTTTCATATATAAATTATTTAATTTGGAGTTACGGTTAATTTTCTATGAATTTTAGAAGTTTATACAATTTTCTGGAATTTTCCGATTTATTTTAAATCCAGAAAATCATTTAATGCGTCAGCATGACATCACCTTGACGTCAGCAGGTCAACAGGGCGCCTCCAGGTCAAACCTGACCTGTGGGACCCATATGTCAGCGTCACAGGTTAAACAGGGGGGGTTTATTTTAGTTTAATTAAGGATTAGGGCACTAGGGCCCACATGTCAGTGGCTCTGGGGTTAGATTAGGTGGTGATTAGCTTAAGCTAATCACCTGATGGCGGGGGCCCACCTGTCAGTGTCAGCAGAGGGGGGTAGTTAAAATAAAATAACTAAACTTATTAAAGGGGGGGCTGGCCCCACCTGTCATCGACCCAGAGAGGAGGGGGGTCCCGCCGTGGTCAACGTGGGTCAGACCCACCGGCGGCTTGGCGCCGGCGAGGCCAGACGTGGTGGTGCGCGTCGGAAACCAACTACAGGGGCTCTTTTGGCGCGCAGGGAGCAGCTACGGGGAGAGGGTGGAGTCGCGCATCCAACGGTGGCGGTGGCGGAGGCTGGGGTGGCCGGAGCTGCCGGCGGCGAGCTCTTTTGCGGTGGCCGGAGCTCGGGCGAGGTCGGGGTTGGCGTTCGGGGGCACGGGAGGGGAAGCTAGTGGCGGCTACGGGCTCCTGGAGACGTGTTGAGTGCGGTGGTGTGCTCGGCTTCGAGCTGCAACGGCTCCAGCCACGGTGGTGACGAGGCACGGCGGCGGCGAGCTCTCGGGTCCGGCGGAAAGGCGGCTAGGGTACGGGAACGAGCGCGAGAAGGAGGGGGAATGGAAGAGTAGCTCACAGGGGTTGCGACGGTGGCCTCGGGGAGCTCGGGGAGGCACCGGAGCCGACGAATTTGACGAAGATGGCCGGCGGTCCCGAGGTTGAAGAAGGCGGCGGTGGCGACGTTGCAGGGGCTCCCGCGGTGCGCTTCTCGGCGATGAGGAAGAGGTGGTCGAGGCGGAT
>NW_025255255.1:0-1901 GCF_018294505.1 Triticum aestivum
AGCGGGGCCTAACCCGCCGGCGGCTTGACGCCGGCGAGGCCGAGACGGCGGAGAGGGTCGGAATTCCTCCTCCGGCGACCAAATGGCCGGCGGAGGGCAGCTACGTGACGCTGAAGATCCCGCGCGTCGAGTGGTGCGGTCAGTTAGGCCGGGGGCGACCTATATCGACGGCGGCGAGCTCAAAGGCGGCGGCCGGAGTTCGGTGGTTGCGGCTGGAAGGGCTAGAGGGCACGGCAGGTTGCACGGGTGGGCGCGCTCGGCTCCTGGAAGGGTGCTGAGCACGTTGCCGTGCTCGGGAGTTGGCTACGGTGACTCTAGCACCGTCTGCGACATCGCCGGCGGCGAGGAGCTGTCGGCTCCGACAGCCGGGGTGGTTAGAAGGCACGGACGGGCACGGGGAGAGAGGGGAAATGGACAGGGGCTCACGAGGGGTCGGGAGAGAAGCTCGGTGGGCTCGGGGAGGCCTCTGCAACGGCGAATTGATGACGGCGATCTCCGGGCACCGGAGATGAAGACGACGACGCTCCGGTCGACTGCGGCCTCCTCTGGTCGCGTGCGTCGCGTGTGTAGCTCCACGGGGTCAGGGCGGAGCTCAGGGATGCATAGTGGGAGCGAGGGGGTGGCTGGCCGCGGTGTTTCTCAGCGGAGTGGCCATGGCGGCTTCGGCCATGAGGGGAAAGAGCAGGGGAGTGAGAGGGAGAGAGCAGGGAGAAGTGAGAGGGGTCGGGGCTGCGTGGCGTCGCGGGAGGAACCAGGGGAGGAGGAGGCAGCAGGAGGTGGAAGCAGGAGGTGGCGCTCGGGCGCGGGCGCGTCGACACGCCTCTGCCTACTGGCAGAGGTTGAAGACGGTGGGGGGCTGGGCTGGGCCTCAGCCGCATTGCTGGGCCAGGTGGGGCGCCAGATGGGCTGCAGGTGAGTAGGTAGGCTTCTGCTCTTTTATTTCTGTTTTGTTTTATTTTTTTCTATTTCTGCAATTTGTTTTTGATTTGTTTTAAATATCAAATCATTTTATAAAATCCTGGAAATAAATAAGGGTGCTTTCTGAATTATTCCAGTGACCCTTATCAATTTCCAACATTTATTTGAGCATTTAAATTATTTATAGTATTTAAATGCCCAAAGTCAAATACAATATGATTTAATTCAAAAATCCAAAAATGACCTAAGGATATATTCATCATTTTTGGCAGAGGTTTCCACCTTAACCAGAAATCACGAACTTTTCTTAGGGGCCTTTTGGGTTTATTGAAAAGATTTTAACTTACCCTAGTTGAGTTGATTTAATGCTAGGGTTTGAACATCCCCATTTCAATTTTAGGCAAAAATTTAAACATGATGCATCACCAAAGGCTAGTACTAGTGCAATGCCAGAAGCTAGGGATGTGACAACTCACCCCCACTAAACAAGAATCTCGTCTCGAGATTCAAGCGTAGGGTAAGGTGAAAGGTAAACGCAACTAGTATAATCTTCACGATCCAGGTTGCACTTCATAGAAACGTTGATTCGAACACCATCTTTGTCTTGATGTCTTGTTCTGAGAAATCCTGTCAACATGACCTGGAGAGAAGGAGACTCTAGAAGGGTCGATCTCCTCGAAGATCGAACAACTCACGGAATGAGACATAGGACCATCTCTCGGGTTGAGACACGAGATACACATCAAGAGGGGTGAAAAGAAACGGATGACGAAGGTTCACTAGGTAGACAACAATTCCACACCTAGGAAGGTGGTAAACGATTGCCAACGTAGCGAAGAGTTGAGTTGCCATGATACCACGACGAAACATCCTGGAGGAAGGTGATCGTAGAGTATTACCTTAAGTGGCAAAAAGAATTACTTTTGATTCAGAGATCATTGAAACTCTTCATACCAGCATAAGGCAATTCACAACGATCGTTT
>NW_025255256.1:0-1901 GCF_018294505.1 Triticum aestivum
CCAGTCAGGACTTGGTCGATTATGAATGGACCTTCCCACTTGGGCTTGAGTTTGTCCTTTTTCTTGTCCGGCAGGCGTAGAACTAGTTCGCCGACATTGTAATTTTTGGCCCGTACTTCTCTGCTTTGATATCTTCGAGCCTGCTGTTGATAGAATGTGGAACGGGCTTTTGCCACGTCGCGCTCCTCCTCCAAAGCGTCCAAACTGTCCTGCCGATCGAGCTCGGCTTCTCTTTCTTCGTACATGCGCACTCGAGGTGAGTCATGAATTATGTCACAGGGCAGAACTGCCTCTGCGCCGTACACCATGAAGAATGGTGTGTATCCGGTGGTGCGATTCGGCGTGGTCCGCAGCCCCCAAAGTACGGAGTCGAGCTCCTCTACCCAGTGCGTATTAGATTCCTTAAGGGACCGCACTAGTATGGGTTTAATGCCGCTCATGATAAGACCATTTGCACGTTCGACCTGGCTGTTGGTTTGTGGGTGATAGACGGAAGCATAATCGAGCTTGATGCCCATGTTTTTGCACCAGAGTTTTACCTCGTCGGCGGTAAAGTTTGTACTGTTATCGGTTATGATGCTGTGGGGGACGCCATAACGGTGTACAACCCCGGATATGAAGTCTATCACAGGTCCGAATTCGTCCGTTTTAACAGGCTTGGCTTCTATCCATTTGGTGAATTTGTCCACCATGACCAATAAATATTTCTTTCTATCAGTCCCGCCTTTAAGGGGTCCGACCATGTCAAGCCCCTAGACCGCAAAAGGCCAGGTGATTGGTATAGTTTGGATGCGGTGGGTGGCATATGGCTTTGGTTGGCAAAAAGTTGGCAACCAGCGCATCGTTGGAGTAAGTCCTGAGCGTCTGCCTGGGCCGTCGGCCAATAAAAGCCTGTACAGAAAGCCTTGCTAATAAGGGACCGAGCAGCGGCGTGGTGACCACCGAGTCCGGCATGAATTTCAGCCAGAAGGTTCCTCCCTTCCTCTTCAGAGATGCACCTTTGAAGGACTCCGGTAGTGCTTTTCTTATAAAGCTCTCCCTCATGGACTCTGTAGGCTTTAGATCGCCGCACTATGCAGCGGGTCTCGTTTTGGTCCTCCGGGAGTTCCTGCCTAGCAAGGTAGGCTAGGAATGGTTCCGTCTACGGGGCGATGACCGCCATTATTACGTGGGCTGAAGGTGTAGTTTTATTGGCAAAGCCTCTAATTGTGTTAGATTGTTCGGCGTCGAGTGGTGCGGCTGGGTCCGGGCTGTTATTTACGGGTTCCCCCTCCCATGCTACAGATGGTTTGAACAATCTTTCCAAAAAGATGTTGGGGGGGACTGCATCGCGTTTTGCTCCGATGCGTGCCAGGACGTCCGCTACTTGATTGTTTTCTCGGGCTATATGGTGAAACTCCAGCCCTTTGAACCGAGCTGACATTTTCAGGATGGCGTTGCGGTAAGCTGCCATTTTTGGGTCCTTGGCGTTAAAGTCGCCATTTATTTGGGATATCGTGAGGTTCGAATCCCCGCGTACCTCTAGGCGTTGAATGCCCATGGATACTGCCATCCGGAGGCCATGTAGAAGGGCCTCGTATTCGGCTGCGTTGTTGGAGTCCGTGTACATAATTTGTAGTACATATTGGACTGTGTCTCCTGTGGGGGACGTCAGCACGACGCCAGCCCCCAGTCCGGCCAACATTTTGGAGTCGTCAAAATGCATGATCCAGTTTGAGTATGTGCCGTACTCTTTAGGGAGTTCGGCCTCCGTCCATTCTGCGACGAAGTCGGCCAAAACTTGCGTTTTGATAGCTCGCCGTGGATTATAGGTTATGTCCAATGGGAGGAGCTCGATGGCCCATTTTGCGATCCGGCCTGTTGCATCGCGGTTGTTGATAATATCGTTAAGTGGTACTTCC
>NW_025255257.1:0-1901 GCF_018294505.1 Triticum aestivum
CTCCGTCGCTGACGTCTGAAGTGCTTCGGCTGATACCACGACGTCGGGATACCCATAACTACTCCCACGTAGATGGTTAGTGCGTATAGGCTCGTAGCCAGACTCAGATCAAATACCAAGATCTCGTTAAGCGTGTTAAGTATCCGCGAACGCCGAACAGGGCCAGGCCCACCTGTCTCCTAGGTGGTCTCAACCTGCCCTGTCGCTCCGCCACAAAGTAACAGTCGGGGGCCGTCGGGAACCCAGGCCCACCTCTACCGGGATGGAGCCACCTGTCCTTTCAGCCCCCTCGTCAGAATCACTTGCGGGTACTCAATGAGCTGACCCGACTTTAGTCACCATCTGTATAGTATGTATGTATGTATAGTATATACCCGGGATCACCTCCCAAGTGATCACGGCCCGATAGTATAGCCAGGCAGACTGACAAGAATGTAGGGCCAATGATGATAAACTAGCATCCTATACTAAGCATTTAGGATTGCAGGTAAGGTATCAACAGATGTAGCAACAATGTCAGGCTATGCATCAGAATAGGATTAACGAAAGCAGTAACATGCTACACTACTCTAATGCAAGCAGTATAGAGGAGAATAGGCGATATCTGGTGATCAAGGGGGGGCTTGCCTGGTTGCTCTGGCAAGAGAGAGGGGTCGTCAACTCCGTAGTCGAACTGGTCAGCAGCAGCGTCGGTCTCGTAGACTACCGGAGAGAAGAGGGGGAAGAAATAATGAATACAGAGCAAACAAAGCATCACAAAATATAACAAGGAAATACGCGGTGTTCGGTGTGTCCTAACGCGGTAGTAGGTGATACCGGTGAAGGGGGGAAAACATCCGGGAAAGTATTCCCGGTGTTTCGTGTTTTCGGGCAGAGGAGCCGGAGGGGGAAAGTTGCGAGTTCGATAGGTTAGGGGGGTGTGGCGGACGAACGGACTGCGTATCCGAATTCGTCTCGTCGTTCTGAGCAACTTTCATGTTGAAAATATTTTAATCCGAGTTACGGATTAAAAGATATGATTTTTAAAAGATTTTAACAATTTTGGAATTTAATTATTTATTTAATTAATTCGAAAAAAATGTATTTATGACGTCAGCATGATGTCATGCTGACATCAGCAGTCAACAGGGGTTGACTGAGTCAACCCAGACATGTGGGTCCCGTTCGTCATACACTGTTAACTAATTAACCTAATTAAGTTTAATTAACAGTAGTTAATTAGGTTAATTAGTTATTAGGTTAATTAACCAGGATTAATTAGATTAATTATTTACTTAATTAATTGACTAATTAATTAATTAATTAGTTTTTATTCATTTTTTTTATATATATAAATCTCATTTTCCTTTTCTTTTTATTTAAAAGTTCTGTGGGGGGGGTGGGGCCCCAATGTCATAGGCAGGGGCCGGTCCAGTCAGCCTGGCTGACCGAGTCAACAGACCGGCCGGGCCCCTAGGGCCCACGGGTCAGTGACCCAGGGGTGGCCCCGGGTCGGCCACGTCGGCGGCCGGCGTTGGGGAACTCCGGTGGCCGTTCCGCGGCGGAGGGGGCGCCGGACCTCACCGGAATTCGCCATCCGGTGGCCAAAAGGGGCGCGGGCGGTTGCGTTCGAACGGGGCGACGACGACGCGCCCAACGGTGGCAGTGGCACGGCCGGACTCGGCCGGAAACGGCGCCGGCGAGCGGCGGAGGCTGCGGGGTGGTTCGGGCGCGAGACGACCCGGCGACCACGGGCATAACGGGAAGGCCAGGGGGGGTGCGCGACGCGCTGAGCACGAGGGGCTCGGCCCCGTGACCATTTGGTCACCGGAAGGGCGCCGGCGACGAGGTCCGCGACGGGAGGGCGCTCGGGTGCGGAGGGGGGAACGAGTGGGAAGAGGAGATCGACCCCAGGGGGATCG
>NW_025255258.1:0-1901 GCF_018294505.1 Triticum aestivum
GGATCTCCTCGTGACGTCCAGGATCCCATCCGGGACTCCGAACAACATTCGGTAGTCACATACTAGTCTTCCTAATAACCCTAGCGTCACCGAACCTTAAGTGTGTAGACCCTACGGGTTCGGGAGACATGCAGACATGACCGAGACGCTCTCAGTCAATAACCAACAGCGGGATCTGGATACCCATGATGGCTCCCACATGCTCCTCGATGTTGTCATCGGATGAACCACGATGTCGAGGATTCGATCAAACCCTGTATGCAATTCCCTTTGTCAATCGGTACGTTGCTTGCCCGACACTCGATCGTCGGTATCCCAATACCTTGTTCAGTCTCGTTACCGGCAAGTCACTTTACTCGTACCGTAATGCATGATCCCGTGTCCAACACCTTGGTCACATTGAGCTCATAATGATGATGCATTACCGAGTGGGCCCAGAGATACCTCTCCGTCATACGTAGTGACAAATCCCAGTCTCGGTCCGTGTCAACCCAACAGCTACTTTCGGAGATACCTGTAATGCACCTTTATAGTCACCCAGTTACGTTGTGACGTTTTATACACCCAAGGCACTCTTACGGTATCCGGGAGTTACACGATCTCATGGTCGAAGGAAGAGATACTTGACACTGGCAAAGCTCTAGCAAAACGAACTACACGATCTTTTATGCTATGCTTAGGATTGGGTCTTGTCCATCACATCATTCTCCTAATGATGTGATCCCGTTATCAACGACATCCGATGTCCATAGTCAGGAAACCATGACTATCTGTTGATCACAACGAGCTGGTCAACTAGAGGCTCACCAGGGACATATTGTGGTCTAAGTATTCACACGTGTATTACGATTTCCGGATAATACAGTTATAGCATGAATAAAAGACATTTATCATGAACATTGAAATATAATAATACTTTTATTATTGCCTCTAGGGCATATTTCCAACACCAGGGCCCCCGTCCCGCCTAACCCTGGAGCGGTTGACCACGGGATCTAGCCCTTTGACTTTGCACGGATGGGCTTTGACCAGTGGACCTCTCCACCCGGTTGTGTCGGGTCGGCCCAGAGGGACACCGGCGAGCAACATCTGGGCCAAACCCACAGCTAAATCCACTCCGTGTAGACCCGATGCGGTAGTTTCCCCCCTCCAGGTGCCGGCGGCGGCGCCGTCCGTGAGGGGGGCCACGCACCGGAGACGCGTGCGGCCTCTTCGGACATGCCACAACACCACCCGGTTGTGTCAGGTCCGCCCATAAGGACACCCAGGAGCAACATCCGGGCCAAACCCACAGATACATCCACTCCATGTAGACCCGACGCGTCCGTTCCCCCCCTCCAGGTGCCGGCGGCGGCGCCGTCCGTGACGGGGCCACACCCCGGAGATGCGTGCCGCCTCTTCGGACATGTCATAACACCATCTGATTGTGGTAGGTCATCCTATATATATGAACACTTGGAGCAAAGTCCCCTTCGTATAGACCCGATGCGGTTGTTCCCCATTCCAGTTGCCGGCTGGCGGCGGCACCGTTCGTGAGGGGGGTCACACCGCTCTGTACGGAACCGAAAAATAATGTATGTATGCTTATTAACACATACTGTATGTAAGTTAGTTAAATAATAATAATAAAGAAAATAGTGAAGAAAAAGAAAAAAAAACTATATGTATGCTTATTAACACATATTATATGCTTATTAACACATACTATATGTATGCTTATTAACACAATCTATATGTATGCATATTAACACATACTGTATGCTTAATAATAATAATAATAGTACTATATGGGAAAAAGGAAAAAAGAAAAAAAAACTATGCCGACGGCAAAGCCGTCGGCACAGCTGCGGCCAGGGCAGATGGACAGCACCGCGGATCGATGACGTGTCAGCTATGCCGAC
>NW_025255259.1:0-1901 GCF_018294505.1 Triticum aestivum
CAAAAAAGAAGATTACATCGAATTGATCTCCACAAGAGAGGGGGAGAACTTTGTATTGAGATTCAAAGAGAGAGAAGAAGCCATCTAGCTACTAACTATGGACCCGAAGGTCTGAGGTAAACTACTCACACTTCATCGGAGGAGCTAGGATGACGTAGAAGCCCTCCGTGATGACAACCCTCTTCCGCCGGAGCTCCGAAACAGGCCCCGAGATGGGATCTCATGGATACAGAAAGTTGCGACGGTGGAATTAGGTTTTTGGTTCCTATTCTGATCGTTTGGGGGTACGTGTGTATATATAGGAGGAAGGAGTACGTCGGTGGAGCATCGAGGGGCCCACGAGGCAGGGGGCGCGCCCTTGGGGGGGCGCCCCCCACCCTCGTGACCACCTCTTTGATCCGTTGCAGTAGGGTCCAAGTCTCCTGGATCACGTCCGGCGAGAAAGTCATGTTTCCGAAGATTTTTATTCCGTTTGGACTCCGTTTGATATTCAGTTTATCCGAAACATTGAAATAGGCAAAAAACAGCAATTCTGGGCTAGGCCTCCGGTTAATAGGTTAGTCCCAAAAATAATATAAAAGTCGAAAATAAAGCCCAATATAGTCCAAAACAGTAGATAATATAGAATGGAGCAATCAAAAATTATAGATACGTTGGAGACGTATCAGGCATCCCCAAGCTTAATTCCTGCTCGTCCTCGAGTAGGTAAATGATAAAAAGAGAATTTTTGATGCGGAGTGCTACTTGGCATAATTTCAATGTAAATCTTATTAATTGTGGTATGAATTTTCAGATTATAAAGATTCAAGGCAAAAGTTTATATTGACATAGAAAATAATAATACTTCAAGCATACTAACAAAGCAATTATGTCTTCTCAAAATAACATGGCCAAAGAAAGTTATCCCTACAAAATCATATAGTCTGGCTATGCTCCATCTTCCCCACACAAAGTATTTAAATCATGCACAACCCCGATGACAAGCCAAGCAATTGTTTCACACTCCAACTTTTTCAATCTTCACGCAATACATGAGTGTGAGCTATGGATACAACACTATAGGTGGAATAGAATGGTGGTTGTGGAGAAGACAAAAAGGAGAAGATAGTCTCACATCAACTAGGCGTATCAACGGGCTATGGAGATGCCCATCAATAGATATCAATGTGAGTGAGTAGGGATTGCCATGCAACGGATGCACTAGAGCTATAAATGTATGAAAGCTCAACCAAAGAAACTAGTGGGTGTGCATCCAACTTGCTTGCTCACGAAGACCTAGGGCAATTTGAGGAAGCCCATCATTGGAATGTACAAGCCAAGTTCTATAACGTAAAATTCCCACTAGTATATGAAAGTGACAACATATGAGACTCTCTATATGAAGAACATGGTGCTACTTTGAAGCACAATATATGGGACTTGCTATATCATGGTGCTACTTTGAAGCACAAGTGTGGAAAAAGGATAGTAGCATTGCCCCTTTTTATTTATCTATTTTTTGGGCCTTCTTTTTTTCTTTGGCCTTTCCCTTTTTTTGGGACAATGCTCTATTGAATGACGATCGTCACACTTCTATTTATTTACAACTCAATGATTACAACTCGATACTAAAACAAAGTATGACTCTATATGAATGCCTCTGGCGGTGTACCGGGATATGTAATGAATCAAGAGTGACAAGTATGAAAGAATTATGAACGATGGCTTTGCCACAAATACTATGTCAACTACATGATCATGCTAAGCAATATGACAATGATGGATGTGTCATGATGAACTAGATGGTGGAAAGTTGCATGGCAATATATCTCGGAATGGCTATGGAAATGCCATAATAGGTAGGTATGGTGGCTGTTTTGAGGAAGGTATATGTTAGGTGTATCGTACCGGCGAAAGTTGCG
>NW_025255260.1:0-1901 GCF_018294505.1 Triticum aestivum
ATATCCTTCATAGGAAATATGTCCTCAAAGAAAGTTGCATCATTTGATTCCATAATCGTACCAACATGCATGTCGGATACCTCAGATTTTATTATCAAAAATCTATAGCCGATGCTATGAAAAGCATAGCCCAGAAGAACACAATCCACGGTTTTTGGTCCAAGCTTGCGCTTCTTGGGAATTGGTATATTGACTTTCGCCAAACAACCCCAAGTACGTAGGTAAGAGAGTTTCAACCTTTTCCTTTCCCATTCCTCAAATGGAGTCATGGTATTATGCTTTGTGAGAACTCGGTTGAGGACATGACACGCAGTCATTAGCGCCTCCCCCCACCATTCCTTGGATAGACCCGAAGTGTCTAACATGGTGTTAACCATATCAGTTAGAGTTCGGTTCTTTCTTTCGGCTACCCCATTTGACTGGGGTGAGTAGGGAGGCGTCCTCTCATGGATTATGCCATGTTCCTCACAAAACAGATCAAATTCATTGGAAAAATACTCTCCACCACGATCGTACCTAAGCCGTTTAATTTGTCGATCAAGTTGGTTCTCTGCCTCAGCTTTATAGCTTTTAAAGAAAGTCAAAGCCTCATCTTTTGATTTCAGAAGATACACATAACAATATCTAGTGGAGTCATCAATCAACGTCATGAAGTATCTCTTTCCACCTTTTGTCAACACGCCATTCATCTCACAAAGATCAGAATGTATAAGCTCAAGTGGCGCCAAGTCTCTTGCCTCTGCAGTCTTATGGGACTTGCGAGGTTGCTTAGCTTGCACACATACTTGGCACTTGAAGCCTTTGACAGTAGAGATTTTCGGAATTAAATTCATATTGGCTAACCGCGTCATGCAACCAAAGTTAATATGACAGAGTCGTGAATGCCAAATATCAGACTCATTATTGTGGCAAACATTATTAATAACTTTAGTGCAAATATCTAACAAAGATAGGCGGAACAAGCCTCCGCACTCATAGCCTTTTCCAAAAAATTGTCCACACTTAGAGATTACAACTTTATTGGATTCGAAAACCAACTTAAAACCATCTCGACATAAACGGGAACCGCTAATGAGATTTTTATTGATGGACGGCACATGATGAACGTTCTTCAGACGCACAGTCTTCCCCGAAGTAAACTTCAGATCGACCGTACCAACACCTAGAACGATGGCATGTGACCCGTTCCCCATCAGCACAGGTGAAGTCCCTGTTGCCTGGTAAGAAGAAAACATGGAGGCGTCAGCACAAACATGTACATTGGCACCGGTGTCAATTAACCAATCAGGGGATTGAAATACTGAAAGGATGGTAGGAAAAATACCGTACCCTGATTCCTTCATATCAATATCACCGATGACAACATTAGCAGACTTGCCGCTCTTCTCATGTTCGCGCTCCTCAAAGCGGTTAGGACACTTCGGAGCCCAGTGATTAGGATCACCGCAGACATGGCAAAGTCCCTTCCCCTTCTTATGAGAATTCTTCTTGAAGTTGGTAGAATGTGATGGCTTGTTCTTTGTATCAAACTTGCCTTTGCCCTGAGTTTTGTTCTTATTGTTTTTGAACTTGTTGGGCTGGGAGTTCTTCTTCTGTACCATGTGGGCACTAGAACCTCCCTCAGCAACTCGAGCACGTGTGTCCTTTGCTCTCGCCTTCTCTTCAACATCAAGATTACCAATGAGATCTGCAACGGAAAACTCCTGTCTCTTGTGTTTCAGGGAAGTAGCAAAATTGTTCCACGAAGGTGGAAGCTTGGCAATGATGCCTCCGGCAACAAATTTGTCCGGCAACACACACTTGAAGTACTCAAGTTCTTTTGCGAGCGACTGTATCTCATGAGCCTGCTGTACAACAGGGCGCTCATCAGTCATCTTGTAGTCATAGAATTGCTCCATGAC
>NW_025255261.1:0-1901 GCF_018294505.1 Triticum aestivum
GGAAAAACTTGCAAAGGCAAAAATTTAAAAGACCTCAAGATTTTTTTCAAGAAAGCATAAACGATTTCACACGGAGAAGAACTGCTTAACACACATCTTACACGCGAAACGCAAACATACGATACAGCACTCAGGATGTGCGTACACATTCCTGACATGTTATTAGACTAGCACACTCCTACGGAAAACAGCGAACACACTACTAGAAACTAACGTACAGATAAAACACATCATACAAGCAGACATAACGCGCGGCTACTCGGCGCTCTCAGTCGGAGATGGTGACGATGTCCTTTCCCTTGCCGAGGGCAAGACTCAGCGGTGCAGGAGATTCAACCTCCACCTCCTCTCTAGCAGGTTCCTGGCGCGTAGCACTGTGCTGCGTTGATGGTGCGGGAGCGACGGGCGGCAGTGCAGGTGCGGCAGGCGGTGCAGCTCTGACTGGAGTAGGAGCGATGACTCTGTCGAACTCCTCAGTTGTAGGCAGACGGCGAGCAGTGGCCAAAATGGCCGGTGCATAAGAGGCTGAAGACGAGACGAATGTCAGAGGCGGTGCCGTGTGGAGAAGCTCCTTCCTGCTGGCAGGACCGCCCCGGACTAAGTCCATGCGGGCAGCCACAAGATCGTCCACGAGGTTGTCGAAGGATTCCTCTAGAGCCTTGAGGTACTCAACAACCATCTCGATGGCTTCATCTCGCTCTCCCCGATGGCAGGCGAATGCATAGTGACAAGTATATGGCACATGGCATGGGAGGTAGCGGTAGCGTCGAGTCTTCATCATAGGAAGAATGTCCCGAAGGCGAGCTATCGCCTCACGGGCAGCCATCTGCATGGCATGCCTCTCCGTAGGCATGGCCCTTCCGACAAAACGGAAGTGGCGAGATGCAGAACGTCCTCCCTTGAATTGCACCACGGCCTGGTGCATAGACACGTCGTCACTGAGCTTGTGCTGATAAAGCGTGAACTCCGGACGAGTCGCTGGCCCGATCGCGAGCTTGGTGATGGAGACGAGCAGTTTGACAAACCCCTCGGGCACGTTAGTGAACACCCGAGACTCGCAGTTGCTGCCGGCCATCTACAAAAGTAGGCAAAAATTCTGAGTAGTCATGTCATAAATTTATGATGATTAACAGAAAATAGCTACATTTGCAAAATACTGAAAAAGCACAAAAGACGCTAATAACCGATTAGCGATCGCACCTAGTGGCTTCCTACAGTCAGCCTGGCTCTGATACCAAGCTTGTCACGACCGGTTTTTCAATAAAAATATTTATTGAGAGACCAATCCCTTTTACGGACCAGTAAAGAAGAATTTCTTTTCACTGGTAGACAATATCTTGGTCACGGAAGAAAAATACCAGGAGTACTGAATATAATACAAAGTTGAGCGGGGACTGCCCAACAATTTATTACATGCACACCATTAAAACATAATGGCGGATAGGGTGGCATAACTACTAACTCACGATAGAAGTGGTGGTGGAAATATCACCGCGAAGTGGGTGATATGACTCCTGAGAACTAACAGCTCTTCGAGCGTCGGAGTGAGGCTCGAGGAGACTTATTGAGGGTGGCGGAAGCGTATATGATACAAGTGACCAATATCCAGGATCGCACGGGACTGACTGGGATTCCTCTAGGCGTCGGACTCACTATCAAACTCTTCATCCATGAGATCGCCTTCGTCAACATCTGGCCAAATCAACAAGCCAGGTGAGTACTATGAAAGTACTCGCAAGACAGTTCGGACATAAGATATAACAAATGTAAACATGATGCATATGAACAGATTAACAAGTGCACTCAGACATAGAGATAATAATGCACGGGAGATAAAAGAGAAGTCGGGCGGTAGTCCTCCCGAAATCCCAAACTAAATACTGGGTGCCAAACGAGGGTCT
>NW_025255262.1:0-1901 GCF_018294505.1 Triticum aestivum
TTGGTATACCGATACCTTGTTCAATCTCGTTACCGGCAAGTCTCTTTACTCGTTCCGTAACACATCATCCCGTGATCAACCCCTTGGTCACATTGTGCACATTATGATGATGTCCTACCGAGTGGGCCCAGAGATACCTCTCCGTTTACACGGAGTGACAAATCCCAGTCTCGATTCGTGCCAACCCAACAGACACTTTCGGAGATACCTGTACTGCACCTTTATAGCCACCCAGTTACGTTGTGACGTTTGGTACACCCAAAGCATTCCTACGGTATCCGGGAGTTGCACAATCTCATGGTCTAAGGAAAAGATACTTGACATTAGAAAAGCTTTAGCATACGAACTACGATCTTTGTGCTAGGCTTAGGATTGGGTCTTGTCCATCACATCATTCTCCTAATGATGTGATCCCTTTATCAACGACATCCAATGTCCATGGTCAGGAAACCATAACCATCTATTGATCAATGAGCTAGTCAACTAGAGGCTTACTAGGGACATGGTGTTGTCTATGTATCCACACATGTATCTGAGTTTCGTATCAATACAATTATAGCATGGATAATAAACGATTATCATGAACAAGGAAATATAATAATAATAACTAATTTATTATTGCCTCTAGGGCATATTTCCAACAGTCTCCCACTTGCACTAGAGTCAATAATCTAGTTCACATCGCCATGTGATTAACACTGACAGGTCACATCGCCATGTGACGAACATCCAAAGAGTTTACTAGTCTCGCTAAACTAGTTCACATCATCATGTGATTAAGACTCAATGAGTTCTTGGGTTTGATCATGTTTTGCTTGTGAGAGAGGTTTTAGTCAACGGGTCTGCAACATTCAGATCCGTATGTACTTCGCAAATCTCTAGGTCATATTGTAAATGCTGCTTCCACGCTCCACTTGGAGCCATTCCAAATGGTTGCTCCACTATACGTATCCGGTTTGCTACTCAGAGTCATTTGGATAGGTGTTAAAGCTTGCATCGACGTAACCCTTTACATCGAACTCTTTATCACCTCCATAATCGAGAAACATATCCTTATTCCTCTAAGGATAATTTTGACCGCTATCTGGTGATCCACTCCTTGATCACCTTTGTACCCTCTTGCCAGATATGTAGCAAGGCACACATCAGGTGCGGTACTCAGCATAGCATACTGTAGAGCCTACGTTTAAAGCATAGGGGACGACCTTCGTCCTTTCTCTCTTTTCTGCCATGGTCGAGCTTTAACTCTTAACTTCATATCTTACAACTCAGGCAAGAACTCCTTCTTTGACTGATCCATCTTGAACACCTTCAAGATCATGTCAAGGTATGTGCTCATTTGAAAGTACCATTAAGCGTTTTTGATCTATCCTTATAGATCTTGATGCTCAATGTTCAAGTAGCTTAATCCAGGTTTTCCATTGAAAAACACTTTTCAAATAACCCTATATGCTTTCCAGAAATTCTACATCATTTCTGATCAACAATATGTCAACAACATATACTCATCAGAAATTCTATAGTGCTCCCACTCACTTCTTTGGAAATAGAAGTTTCTCATAAACTTTGTATAAGCCCAAAATCTTTGATCATCTCATCAAAGCGTACATTCCAACTCCGAGATGCTTACTCCAGTCCTTAGAAGGATCGCTGGAGCCAGCATACCTTTTAGCATCCTTAGGATCGACAAAACCCTTTCTGATTGTATCGCATACAACATTTCCTTACAAAAACTGGTAAGGAAACTCGTTTTGACATCCATTTGGCAGATTTCATAAATGCAGCTAATGCTAACATGATTCCGACGGACTTAAGCATCGCCACGGATGAGAAAATCTCATCATAGTCAACTCCTTGAACTCGTGAAAAACTCTTCGCCACAAGTCGAGCTTCATAGACGG
>NW_025255263.1:0-1901 GCF_018294505.1 Triticum aestivum
GCGCTTACGGGTTGGTTATCAACACTCGCGGTTTTTGTCGATTCTGACCCGTTTCGTGGACTGTTACTCACCGTTTTGGGGCCCCAAAGCGATTTCCATGGTTGTTGAACCCCAAGGTGCGCTTAAGTGTAGGTCATCAACAATCACAGTTTGGGCCGATTCTTGCCCGTTTCTTGGACTATTACTTAGTTATGGGGGTCCCGAAATGACCCCGGGTTGTGTTTACGTGTCGGTCAGCAACACTCACAATTTTGGCCAATTCTAACGTGTTTTGTGGACTATTACTCACTGTTTTCAGGTCCCGAAGTGATTTCCATAGTTGTTGAACCCCAAGGCGCGCTTACGTGTCGATCATCAATACTCATAGTTTTGGCTGATTCTGGCCCGTATCATGGACTATTACTCACTTTTTTGGGCCCCCGGAGTGATTTCCACGATTAACGAACCATGGGGTGCATTTACGTGTCGGTCATCGACACTCGCAGTTTTGGCCGATTCTGGCCCGTTTCTTGGACTATTACTCTGTTTTTGGGTCTCGGTGTGATTTCCATGATTGACGAACACCGGGGTGCATTTATGTGTCGCTCATCAACACTCGCAGTTTTGGCCGATTCTGGCCCGTTTCGTGGAGTATTATGCACTGTTTTGGGGTATCGAAGTGATTTCAACAATTAACGAACCGCAGGGTGCGTTTACGTTTCGGTCATCAACACTTACACTTTTGTCCGATTCTTGCCTTTTTTGTATACTATTACTCACTGTTTTGGGGTCCCGGAGTGATTTCAACGATTAACGAACCCCGGCGTGCGTTTACGTGTCGGTCATCAACACTCACAGTTTTGGCCGATTCTGGCCCGTTTCGTGGACTATTACTCACTTTTTTGGGGCCCCGGAGTGATTTCCACGATTAACGAACCCCTGGGTGCGCTTACGGGTTGGTTATCAACACTCGCGGTTTTTGTCGATTCTGACCCGTTTCGTGGACTGTTACTCACCTTTTGGCGCCCCAAAGCGATTTCCATGGTTGTTGAACCCCAAGGTGCGCTTAAGTGTAGGTCATCAACAATCACAGTTTGGGCCGATTCTTGCCCGTTTCTTGGACTATTACTTAGTTATGGGGGTCCCGAAATGACCCCGGGTTGTGTTTACGTGTCGGTCAGCAACACTCACAATTTTGGCCAATTCTAACGTGTTTTGTGGACTATTACTCACTGTTTTCAGGTCCCGAAGTGATTTCCATAGTTGTTGAAACCCAAGGCGCGCTTACGTGTCGATCATCAATACTCATAGTTTTGGCTGATTCTGGCCCGTATCATGGACTATCACTCACTTTTTTGGGCCCCCGGAGTGATTTCCACGATTAACAAACCACGGGGTGCATTTACGTGTCGGTCATCAACATCCACAGTTTTGGCCAATTCTGGCCCGTTTCTTGGACTATTACTCTGTTTTTGGGTCTCGGTGTGATTTCCATGTTTGACGAACACCGGGGTGCATTTATGTGTCGCTCATCAACACTCGCAGTTTTGGCCGATTCTGGCCCGTTTCGTGGAGTATTACGCACTGTTTTGGAGTATCGAAGTGATTTCAACGATTAACGAACCGCAGGGTGCGTTTACGTTTCGGTCATCAACACTTACACTTTTGTCCGATTCTTGCCTTTTTTGTATACTATTACTCACTGTTTTGGGGTCCCGGAGTGATTTCAACGATTAACGAACCCCGGCGTGCGTTTACGTGTCGGTCATCAACACTCACAGTTTTGGCCGATTCTGGCCCGTTTCGTGGACTATTACTCACTTTTTTGGGGCCCCGGAGTGATTTCCACGATTAACGAACCCCTGGGTGCGCTTACGGGTTGGTTATCAACACTCGCGGTTTTTGTCGATTCTGACCCGTTT
>NW_025255264.1:0-1901 GCF_018294505.1 Triticum aestivum
AGCAACTGATCACAGGGACCAATCGATGAAGATATCATCTTTCGTCAACACACACTACACAAGAATATCCCTTTGGAACGAACTAAGTCAGGCAAGCTTTTATCTTCCAACTCTCCAAGTTGTTGTCTAGCTTAACCAACTAGCTCAGGGGTATCCAACACGGATTCTTGGAGAAAGGGTGGTTTACAGGATGAACCAACTTGATCACGAGCTCAACATAACAGTCAGGTGACAACCTGGTGATACCTTCGAGAGGATATTCGAAAAATCACGAACCACCGATATGTTACTAAGCTCGAGAACAATCTTGCTTTTTGAGGCAAGACGATATGATTAATAGAGCGAAGATTTGAATAATCCTAACTCATCGATCGAGGAGTGCACCGAGAACAAGGACTAGGTAGCATGATCAACCTTAGAATGATGATTCAAAACCAGCACGCTAAGAATGAAATTATTGTCCTTTAACTACCAAGCAACGAGGTTGCTGGGAGTATTGATTTCACACATCACAATTCATTTGCCGGTATTCCGGTTGCATCAACACGAGGCCGAGGAATGACTAATGATGGTGAGAAGTATCACTACGTCAAAATTCATGAGAGTTGGTGCAGTTCTCATGACAATTCTGACATAAAGGGGGTAATACTCCAAGGTAGAACAGAACCAAAAGCTGGATTGGCATTTGATCTGCGGCATACAACTTCTTTGACTCAATCCTGGATATGGAAGAGGTACTGGAGTTTGTTTCTCCTAGTCATTCTGCGATAGAATGGCTTGACGGACCACAAGAGTAATAGGCATCGATAAACGAACGCACGCATACTCTTGGCTATCAATTGATAGACGAGGGTCAGAATGCAACTAAAGAGAACAACTCAAAGGAACATATAACTTTCTGAGTTGTGGATGCATAGATTAGTATGTCGAACCAAGTTCAACATATTTCTTCCGGATAACCCATGCAGAAAGGTAAAACTGGCAGAGTCACGATTTATGAATGGAGAACTCCTCAAGAGTACTCTAATTGTGATCTTTTGATCCAATAAACATCTGCCATAAGCGGTTCATAGTATTTGGAAGAAAGAAATACCACGGACCTCGAGGACTATCGCAAAGTTACTAATATCCTGAAGGAACTGGCAAACACTATCAACATGAAGTAAGTAGAGTGAATCTCGGGTTCAAAGCTCAAGGGGTAGAATACCTACTACTAAGTAGCATCACGGGATGCTTTCGAGACTGATGGCCAGAATCATCACACTGGGAACACAATCATGGCTAAATTACTAGATGATCCCTAAGACACCCAGGGTCATAATAATATCTCCAACATATACGCCGAGGTAACAAAGTACCTCAACTCACCGATTAGTGTGGTTAATCTGGCCCAAAGGAACATCGGAACGGAAGGAAGGGATTTTGCAAATGCTTCAGACTATTTAGAAACCTGGGATGACTCGGACAGCATAACGGCTGTAAATGCTCAGAAAAGACTTGAGACATTCACAAAAATGGTGGCATAACCACTCAGAAGCACAATATCAAGGTTTCGAGATCAACAATTTACATACAGAGGTAGAAACTGAACTGAGGCTTAAATCCAACAAACTTATAAGTCTACTGATTAGTAACACGTGATCCTAATAGAAAGAAGAGATAGCCTAGTTCTTAATCCCCGTAGAAGAGAAGATGATGACTCAGATCAGAAGGCCATGAGGTATAAGGAGTAAAAAGAGCCTTACGTTCCATCCCACAATCAATTCCCTTATATAACTAAGAATTTCTAGACTCAACTTCGACCAGTTTGGCTTGGTAATCCTACAGGCAGTCAAGCTCTGATACCAACGCTGTCAGGACCCCGACTCAATGCCACATAGATCTAGCATGTAACACTTCAT
>NW_025255265.1:0-1901 GCF_018294505.1 Triticum aestivum
GTGTAGGTGCAGGATTTCCCTACAAAAAATATTGGCAACATGTGAAGCATTGTCTATCCTGTTGCATGGGATGAAATGAGCGATCTTAGAGAATCGGTCCACAATAACAAACACGGAATCTTTGCCATTTCGAGTTCTAGGCAAACCAAGCATAAAGTCCATACTAATATCCTCCCATGGGTGATACAGAGTAGGAAGTGGCATATAGAGGCCATGGGTTTGATCTTTAGACTTAGCTTTGCGACATGTAGAGAATCGATTGGTGAAACGCGAGACGTCGCGAAACATTTTGGGCCAAAAGTAGGTCTTGGAGAGCATGGAGAATGTCTTGTTGCGTCTGAAGTGTCCCATAAGTCCTCCATGAGATTCTTGCAAAATTAGCAAACAAAGAGATACATAGTTTGTTAGCTCTCATAAGATAATCATCTTTGATGTAATAGCGTTCCCAAGATGTTTGCATCAAACATTTGGCATATGTAATAGCAAAAGTAGGATCATGCGCATACAAGTCTTTTATGTGCTCAGCGCCAATGACATTCAATTCAAGTTGGGTAACAAGCATGCATCAATGGGAAAGCGCATCCACCACAACATTTTCCTTACCTTTGATGTACTTGATGACATAAGGAAATGACTCAATGAATTCACTCCACTTAGCATGACGCTTGTTCAACTTAGTCTGACCCTTAAGATATTTAAGTGTTTCATGATCGGTGTGGAGAATGAACTCATGAGGGCGGAGATAATGCTCCCAAACATGCAAGACTCTAACTAAATCATATAGCTCTTTGTCATAGATGGGGTAATTGAGTTGCACTGCGGGAAGTTTTTCAATAATGTAAGCTATGGGACACTTCTCTTGCATTAGCACACCTCCTATGCCATAACCGCTAGCATCGCAATGTATCTCAAATGGTTTATCAAAGTTGGGTAATGCAAGCAAAGGGGCATGTGTAAGAAAATTCTTAAGCTCATTGAATGTGTTATCTTGGGATGGCCCCCAAACAAATGGTGCATTTTTCTTACTCAAAGCATGCAAAGGGGATGCAATAGTGCTAAAGTCCTTAATGAATCTACGACAGAAACTGGCTAGGCCAAGGAAACTTCACACTTGTTGCACGTTGGTTGGTTGAGGCCAAGTTTTAATAGCATTGATCTTGGATTCATCTACATGAACACCCTTAGAAGACACAACGAAACCCAAGAAAACAAGCTTATCAACACCAAAAAGGCATTTGTCCATATTATCATAAAGGCGCTCTTTTCTAGGAGTTTGTAACACGGTTCTAAGATGGGTGACATGATCTTTGAGAGATTTGCTAAAGACAAGAATATCATCAAAATAGACCACAACAAATACTCCAATGTATGGGCGAAGAACAAAATGCATCACACACATAAATGTGCCGGGTGCTTCGGATAAACCCATTGGCATGACCTGATGTCTACTACACAACCTTCTTCTTGTAGACGTTGTTGGGCCTCCAAGTGCACAGGTTTGTAGGACAGTAGCAAATTTCCCTCAAGTGGATGACCTAAGGTTTATCAATCCGTAGGAGGCGTAGGATGAAGATGGTCTCTCTCAAACAACCCTGCAACCAAATAACATAGAGTCTCTTGTGTCCCCAACACACCCAATACAATGGTAAATTGTATAGGTGCACTAGTTCGGTGAAGAGATGGTGATACAAGTGGTATATGGATGGTAGATAAAGGTTTTTGTAATCTGAAAACATAAAAACAGCAAGGTAACTAATGATAAAAGTGAGCACAAACGATATTGCAATGCGTTGAAACAAGGCCTAGGGTTCACACTTTCACTAGTGCAAGTTCCCTCAACAATAATAACATAATTGGATCATATAACTATCCCTCAACATGAAACAAAGAGTCACTCCAAA
>NW_025255266.1:0-1901 GCF_018294505.1 Triticum aestivum
AGGACGAACTACGCGGCGTGGGCGATGAGGATGAAGTACCTCTTGCGCGCCAATGGCGCGTGGGGTGCCGTTGATCGCGAGGCCTCATCGGAGGTCGACAAGGGCAAGGAGGAGATGGCCATGACGATAATCTCCCAGTCCATCGACGACTCGACGCTGCTGCGGGTTGCAGAGAAGGAGACCGCAGCCGATGTGTGGGCGGCGCTACGCTCCATGCATGTGGGCGTCGAGCGCGTCCGAGAGGCGAGGGTTCAGTCCTTGCGATCGGAGTTTGATGGCCTCAAGATGGGTGATGTGGAGTCCGTGGATGATTTTGCGGCGAGGTTCATGACGCTCGTGGGGCGCATCCGTGAGCTTGGTGATGCGATGGAGGAGAAGTACGTCGTGAAGAAGCTGCTCCGAGCCGTCTCCAACAAGTTCATCCACGTTGCGTCATCGATTGCGTTGTTCAGCGACACCAACAAGATGGCCATGGAGGAGGCCATTGGTTCACTCAAGGCGCATGAGGAGCTCGTCAAGGGGCGGGAGACGGCACGTGAAGAAGAGCAGCTCCTCATGGCGAGAGGGCATGACTCATTGCGAGGACGCGGCCGTGGTGGCCGTGGCCGTGGCCGCGGACATGGCCGCGGTAGAGGGCGCAGAGACAAGAGCGAGGTACAGTGCTATAACTGTGATGACTTTGGGCATTTTGCTTGGGAGTGTCCGGAGAAGAAGAAGGACAACGAGGAGAAGGCACTGCTCGGCGTTGAGGACGAGCCGGCTCTTCTCTGAAGCTGCATCACAAGTGAAGGATCAAGATTAAGGAGGAGAATGTTAGCTTTTTAATCTTGATCATGTATCTGCATGTTTATTTCATTCATGTATGTAGTCTAGATTGTCTAGGGCATTGTAGGCAGGTGAACCTTTCCTTAGCGTGCACGAGGCGAGATGCCGAGCCGGTCATGCGACGTGGCCGGAGTGCAAGGTGTGAAGCCATGCAACAATGTCGTGTGATACGACATGTACGAGGAGGTGGTGGATAACCTGCGTGAAACAGTCCTGGAGTTGGTAGTCAAGTAGCCAAATGGATCAGGATTAGTAGTTGATGCATGCAGGTTTTGTTGGCCGGGTTATGAGGCCGTTGTGAGGACGTTGCGCAAGGGCCAAGCATTGGCGTGCATGCAGTTAGTGGGTGCATGGGTTAGTGGCGTTAGTTGCCGAGTATGGTGGCTGGGCTGTGTGTGTGCGTTTCCTATTTAACTTGTAATCAGGTTTGCTTTTGGATCAAGAGAAATAGAGGCAAAGAGAAAAGGTTGGGCTGTGAGAGTCCGACGCCAAACACCTGTGTCTCCATTTTCTTGAGTTGGTTGTGTGAGGCAGCCGTGAGGAAGAAGAGGGGCTGAGAGAGTTAGCTCCAACATTCTCTTGAGTTTGAGTGTGTGTGCTGCATGTCAACCCGCAAAGATTCATAAATCGCCTTCTCGAGATTCCACTCATGCTACCCACGCACCGCTTGAACTTGTTCACTTTGGTGTTTTTGATCTTGCAATTATTCTATTGGTGGTTCAACATATTTGGGTGATTATAGCCGATTTGCATCGATTTATCTTTCAAGACATGGATCTAACACAGAGCAAGCCTTTTACACTTTCCAGAAGCAGGTTGAGCGCGTGCATAACACCGATATTAATGCCTTTTAATACAATTTGGGAGGATAATATCATCGCACATCTACGTATGTCTGACCAAGAACACCACCATATTGTTGGAACTGCATAGCTCTCCTCGTCGATTATTCTCTCCCGGCATGTTTGTAGCATAGTTGCTCTTAATAACTTCAGCTGTGCTTTGCATGACAAAGTTTTTGCTTCAATCAACCATAAATGCCCCCTAAAATTTTATGTCTCCTGGAACTGTGTTGA
>NW_025255267.1:0-1901 GCF_018294505.1 Triticum aestivum
CGCAGGGATAGGAGGTAGAGGATTGACCCACTTTTTCTCGGGATGGGATGTCGCCATGGAGCGAGCTCCGACCCCACCGCCGCCGCCATGGACCGGCCCTTTCAAGGTCTCCTTCCTCTCTCTCGTCTCGGGTTCCTAGGTTCGGTTCCTTGATTGATGCGTATACACGGCCTTGGCGCAGATCGAGCAGCCAGGCGGCGGCTTCTAGATCCGCGTCGTCGTCATGTTGGGCCGCGACCCGCGCCTCATCTCCACAACCACACGCAGGGAGAGGAGGAGGAGGAGGGGGGTTGATTGACCCTGTGCGTGCAGTGCACTTCTTCTCGGGATGGGATGTCGCCATGGAGCTCCGCCGCCATGGGCCGACCATATCAAGGTCTCCTCCCTCTCGTTTTGATTCAGTAGGCTCGGTTCCTTGATTGATGCATGCGTATACACGCACAAGTAAAGTTAGGTCTTTTGCCTCTTGATGATGAACATCTCCTGCCTGTTTGTTTCACCACGCCCACTACTGCTGCGTGCCTAGCTTTGTTGCCAGGAATGCCTCTCAGGTCCATCGTTGCCTCAATTTTTTTCTTTTCTTTTCTTTTTGCTAAAGCCATGTCACCTGATTTACAGTGAATTTCATCCATCAGTCAATAGAAAAACCAATACGAGATGATGATATTCTTGTCTCTCACCAATTACTCCCATCATCAATCAATAAAAGAAAGAATATGATATGATATTCAAGTCTTTGATGCATGTGGAATCGATCGATAGCCACGACCTTCTGTTCATCATACACTAGTTTCATTTTGGGGTTCAAGTGCACAACTGAACTGTTGTAGCTTCAAACAAATCAATTTCAGTCATGATTTGTGGTTAGTAGGCTTCTTTCCCCGACGATGCCGTTTCCTCACGCGCACATGCGACAGTTCACAATATTTGTCCATGTTCCTTTGGATTTGGCAGACATGGTTCCCTAGTGATGCGGTTTCCTCGTGCCTGCAGGTGCACGATAGAGACATAGTGTGCTATGCACGGGGGATTCTTCTTCCGCTCCGACACCCCTCCGGGTGGCCCCTATTCTTGTAAGCACCAAACTCTGATATATGCGATGATGGCTACATGTACTCATCATTTGTAGCTAGCTATATGTGGTCCAAAGATTTTAGCAGTCTAACTGGTTTTAGTAGTACCATCTTTCATTTATTTTAACCACTGCCCACTGCCACTTTGTACAATATGATATGATAATCTGATTTGTTGCTGGGTTCTTGTACGTGCGCGCGCAGGTACCATGCCTTGTTGATGAGCAGTTCTCTCCCTGTGCCATGGCAGCGACTTCACTGTGCAACAACCACATCTTTTTCTACCGTGGTTCAGGTAACTCCTCTACCCCATGCTATTGTTCACTTGGCCGCGAGTGAGATTTGTCATACATATGCTCCAGGTTCAATCTTTGGTACAAATGAAATGCTGAAGGTTGTTACTACAGCAGTGCAATCCATTCACAACTATTTGAGAGATGCATGCTAGGGCCACCCTTATATTGGATTTGGCCCTCAAACATATGTAAACTACCTTCCTTGCCTCTTTTTAAAAAATAACAAGTATCTACAGAAACAATTAAAGTATAGCTTGCGAGCCATGGGGGTGACTCTGGTGATTCGTGTTTGCATCTCTGCTGCTGCTGGTGGTTGTGGTGGTGGTGTTTGCAACTATGAAAGTTAAATTTCATATGGCTTCAATTTCACCATGCAACCTGCATGTTGTTTCTTGGAAATTAAGATGCATCATTTTCCAGTATGGCTTCAATTTCACACAATTAGTTGTGACTCTCTGTGATGACTCTCCTAACATATACTGTTTAAATCTCACATCCATGTGTGATGCGTGTTTAAGTTTGTTAGCTATAC
>NW_025255268.1:0-1901 GCF_018294505.1 Triticum aestivum
AGGGTACATCCCAAAACTCTTTATTTTTTTATGGTCCAAATTAAATCCTCTTTCCTGGGTAGTTCGAATTAACTCTATTGTTTTTGAAAAAAATATATTATGCATCACGTATCAGGTGTACGCATGCAGTGTATTGTGACCGAATTCTGGTTATAGTCCAGGTTCCCCAAAACGAGGCCCACATCGCCGACGATAAGCTCCACGCCTTGGTTGTGGCAATGGAGCTCAGGGAGCCCCGATGTCGGGTTGCTGACGATGCGCCCTGCAAGAGGGTAGAAGTGGTTGAGCAGGGACGGCAAGAACCCCTCGAAGACCGCCACGACCGCGCTAAAGTCCCCGGCAGCCAGCTTCAGAAGCTTGGGCTTGGGGTAGAGGCACACTATGGAGGCTTGCACGATGTTCGGGTAAAGGTCGAGGTTGGAGACAGCGGCCACGTGCGGCTCGATGGAGGGGTCTGAGGCCTTCACGAGGCGGTGGCTCAACACGCGGATGGGCAGGCTGCCAGAGTCGTAACAAGGCACCGCCATGGCCGCCATTGATCGGTATGTACGTAGATGCTCAACAAGGGCACTAGCTAGCTGCTTGAGTAGTTGAGTAGGAGTAGTGAGTTTATGCACCCATGCATGGTCACTATATATCGAGGAGTAGTAGTCATGGTGTCCGTTCCACGTATCGTGTTGAAGTTAAACACGCAATAATATATGGGTCTGTCTAGATCTCAGTCGACTTAGACTTCGCGAAGTCTAAGTTGACTGACGTCATATATAAATTGAGCGCACGATTTAACTCCGATCGCATGGCTTTTTTTTTGAGACAATCACGCGAAGCTTTATTTAACTTGTGCCAATGTTCACAGGTACAAAAGAAAGATTGCCAGGATTGCCTAACCACACATGGCGGCCAATCCCCAAATTCAAACTATGCTTCGCTAGATTGTGAACCTCGAAATTCGAGCTCCTAAACTCATGCACAAAGGTACATGATATAAAGGTGGAACTATGGTCTATGATTTCATGCAGAATAGCTCCATAGATAGCCGGTGTTTTGTTCTTGATGTCGTCCACTACGACTTTGCAGTCTGAAGCGACATCTATCATGCGAATATTAAGATCATCGGCAAGCGCCAAAGCCACTCTGACTGCTAATGCTTCGAGCGTTGACGGTTCATTGGTTCCCTTGATAACCAGAGCATGGCTGGAGTCAGTTTCCCTGTTCGTTATTTTGTGTGGGCCTGCATCGGCCTTTGTTGGCTCACCACGTGGGCTGCTGGTGGGCTGTGTTGACATTGTCCATTTGTTGTGCGTGTGCTTTTTTGTTTATTTATTTGTGCTTTTTACCGGAATTGCTAGAACATTGTCCCGTTGGTGTATTGCTACACAACACAATGTAGCTCTTATATTTTACGCTAGCATTGCTAATTCTCTGTTCTTTCATTTTATGTCATCTTGTTTTTTTAATCTTTTTAAATAAATATTTTGTATTTTTAAATGATAAAGTAATATTTAATGCAATAAAGAAAACAATAAAAATAAACAAATATAAAGAAGAAGACAATTTAATTGTCTGTGACCAACGAATAACTTTATGTGGCTGACTAGTGTGCAAATGGGTGTCAATATTACTTTGGAAGGGGGAAAAGTAATTTGCGTGCGAAAAACATGTAATTGTGTGCGACATGTAATTGTGTTCGATCGAGGACATGCAATTGCATGCAGCTGACATGTGTGCAACTTGGTAGCCAGACAAGCAACTCATGTGGCCGACGTGTGTGCCACATGATGGCAAATATTTAAAAAAAGAAAAAAAATTAAGTTTGCTGGCAAATATTTAAAATGCGAATTTGAATCTTCCCTCATCCCTCACAAAACAATCAAGAGTTGCAATCTCTTTGAAGACATGCA
>NW_025255269.1:0-1901 GCF_018294505.1 Triticum aestivum
CTTATTATACTCGTGACATGATTAAGAAGTTGCAACACTTAAAACAAGGTAGTGAAACTGTAACAAAATATTATGATGATTTACAAACTACCTTGTTGCATTCCTCTTTAGAAGAAAGTGAAGATGATTTTATGGATAGATTTTGGGGAGGATTAAACCGTGATATTCAAGAGATACTAATTCATGAAGAGTGTTATCCTATGGACCATTTGTTTCATCTTGCTTGCAAAGCTGAACAGGAAATAAAACGACGTGTTGGCCACGAGGAGAACAAGCGCACGGTGCACATTCCAAGAGTTGATATGATTGTTCCTTCAACTACTAGGCATACTATGACAACCACATCCGTTGTTGTCAGGACTACATCACCTCCACCATGTGACACATCGCCCCCGAGAGTGGCTACATCATCTGAGTTGATCATAAGAGGTAATGACAAAGGTACTGATCTTCCATCTCTACATGAGAATGATGAATGCATTGTCAAGTTGAATGCACCATCTGATGAGCTACCCACTACTTTGATCACACCACCTATTTTGGAGGACTACATTGATAATTTGACTTTGCCATGTGATCAAACAACTGAAATACCAACAATTTTGAGTGCACCCATTGAATTAACTATTGATGCAAAAGAACCAATGTTTAATCATTTTGATATGACCTCTAATCTTGGTGATGATTCTATGTTGAATGACTTATTGCATGTTTGCTTATTTAAGCATGTTGTAGCATGTAAATTTGATGCAATTAAGGTTTATTCACCAATGTTGGGATGGTTTAATGATGAACATTGTCAATCTTTTGAAATGAATAAGAGCTTCACTTATATGTGCAAACTGAGTTGCAATATTTTCATGCCTTCTACTTCTTGTGCTAATTTTTTGGCTTTAGATTTTATGAACTATGCAAGGTACTCATCTATTCATGTGTCATATATGCAAAAATCAAGGGAAGTAAAAATGAATGACATATACATATACAACATGTACACCTTGTCTCTTTTGTTAGCCACATTTCAGATTAAGCAACGCCGAGGACGGCTTTATTTTCAAGAAGGGGAGGATGATGAGGACATGACTACCTTGGATATGATCAAAAATATTGCATATATGCATATTTGTCAGGTGATTTCTAGTGCAAACTATTCAATAATCTATTTATGTTATGCAGAACAAAAATACTTCACACACTTTTGTGTTTTGTCTAATTGCAGGTGTATGAGACATTTGTACAATCCACATATGAAGATAAGGAAGAAAGAGATGTTTATTTGCTGTCCAAAAAGTTTTCTCACGTCACTTTTGGCCCAAGAGAAGATAGAGTCCAAGTCTCTCACGTTCTGGATTTAGATTCGGACTGCACAGACATACCTGACTCAAAATGCACACAAGTTTTTCATACGGACTCCGAATTGGGTGATTCTTTTTTTGTTGGAAACTAGATTTCGTGCACTTTCCAACCCAATTGGAATCACCTTCAAATTCATCCGGAGCGTTGAGTTGTGGACGAAACAATCTGATGCTGCAGCAGAATCCGAGTCAAACTACAAGTCCAAAGGTGTTACATCACCTCCACTTGGCCCATGAGCCTTGTACGACCTAGGGTTAGTTTTAGGCTGCCTTGGGACGTCCTCCCACCTCCTTGGCCGCCACCCCTTGCTCCTATATAAGTAGATCCATCTAGTAGCTTTTTCCTTGGGATTTGTTTAGTTAAAAGTTAGCCATTGCAACTTCGTGTGCTTCGTTTGTGTCCAACGACCAGACCAAGACCACTTTTCGGATCCCCACCATTATCAATACTTCATACATATTCGCGATATTCAGATTGCTTTTATCATATTCTTGCTTGTTCTTCGATTGCTTGCAGGAATAGACCTTCGTGGTCAGGTTGATCGT
>NW_025255270.1:0-815 GCF_018294505.1 Triticum aestivum
TTGAACTTATTTGAACTCCATAGTTTTTCTGTGCTCAAAATGCACCATTCAAAGCCACATCATCAATTTTCAACCCTTTCTGACTTCATTTGTTATTTTTCATGCATTTACTGATTATTTTGAGCTATAAGACCCTGAAATTGGAAAGCATTTCAAATGAACTCTGAAAACGTTGAAAGTTGGCATGGTATCATCATTTGACCCACATAGCATGTGCAAGAATGTAGAGAGGGTTACGGTAAAAACTGGATGCACTTCATGTACAAAACGGACAATCTCTTTCGAAGTATCAGGGTTTCATACGGAAACTCGTATGTTATAAAGGGGTTTCATTTTTTTGAACTTATTTGAACTCCATAGTTTTTCTGTGCTCAAAATGCACCATTCAAAGCCACATCATTAATTTTCAACCCTTTTTGACTTCATTTGTTATTTTTCATGCATTTACTGATTCTTTTGAGCTATAAGACCCTGAAATTGAAAAGCATTTCAAATGAACTCTGAAAAGGTTGAAAGTTGGCATGGTATCATCATTTGACCCACATAGCATGTCCAAGAAAGTAGAGAGGGTTACAGCAAAAACTGGATGCACTTCGTGTACAAAACGGACAATCTCTTTCGAAGTATCAGGGTTTCATACGGAAACTTGTCTGTTACAAAGGGATTTCATTTTTTTTGAACTTAATTGAACTCCATAGTTTTTCTGTGCTCAAAATGCACCATTCAAATCCACATCATCAATTTTCAACCCTTTCTGACTTCACTTGTTATTTTTCATGCATTTACTGATTATTTAGTTATAAGACGCTGAAATT
>NW_025255270.1:825-1901 GCF_018294505.1 Triticum aestivum
GTTGAAAGTTGGCATGGTATCATCATTTGACCCACATAGCATGTGCAAGAATGTAGAGAGGGTTACGGTAAAAACTGGATGCACTTCATGTACAAAACGGACAATCTCTTTCGAAGTATCAGGGTTTCATACGGAAACTCGTATGTTATAAAGGGGTTTCATTTTTTTGAACTTATTTGAACTCCATAGTTTTTCTGTGCTCAAAATGCACCATTCAAAGCCACATCATTAATTTTCAACCCTTTCTGACTTCATTTGTTATTTTTCATGCATTTACTGATTATTTTGAGCTATAAGACCCTGAAATTGAAAAGCATTTCAAATGAACTCTGAAAAGGTTGAAAGTTGGCATGGTATCATCATTTGACCCACATAGCATGTCCAAGAAAGTAGAGAGGGTTACAGCAAAAACTGGATGCACTTCGTGTACAAGACGGACAATCTCTTTCGAAGTATCAGGGTTTCATACGGAAACTTGTCTGTTACAAAGGGATTTCATTTTTTTGAACTTAATTGAACTCCATAGTTTTTCTGTGCTCAAAATGCACCATTCAAATCCACATCATCAATTTTCAACCCTTTCTGACTTCATTTGTTATTTTTCATGCATTTACTGATTATTTAGCTATAAGACCCTGAAATTGGAAAGCATTTCAAATGAACTCTGAAAAGGTTGAAAGTTGGCATGGTATCATCATTTGACCCACATAGCATGTGCAAGAATGTAGAGAGGGTTACGGCAAAAACTGGATGCACTTCGTGTACAAAACGGACAATCTCTTTCGAAGTATCAGGGTTTCATACGGAAACTCGTCTGTTACAAAGGGGTTTCTTTTTTTTGAACTTATTTGAACTCCATAGTTTTTCTATGCTCAAAATGCACCATTCAAAGCCACATCATCAATTTTCAACCCTTTCTGAGTTCATTTGTTATTTTTCATGCATTTACTAATTATTTTGAGCTATAAGACCCTGAAATTGAAAAGCATTTCAAATGAACTCTGAAAAGGTTGAAAGTTGGCATGGTATCATCATTTGACCCACATAGCATGTCCAAGAAAGTAGAGAGGGTTACA
>NW_025255271.1:0-1901 GCF_018294505.1 Triticum aestivum
TCGGATCGAGGAAGTCTTTTCACCTCTCGATTTTGGGAAAGTTTCCAAAATGCTATGGGAACCCGTCTCTCCTTTAGCACCGCTTTCCACCCTCAGTCAAGTGGTCAAGTGGAACGCGTCAACCAAATTCTAGAAGACATGCTTCGAGCCTCTGTTATCTCTTTCGGAATGGACTGGGAGAAGTGCCTTCCATTTGCCGAATTCGCTTACAACAACAGCTATCAATCTAGCTTGGGTAAAGCCCCTTTTGAAGTTCTCTATGGACGACGATGTCGAACACCCCTTAACTGGTCAGAGACCGGGGAAAGACAATTCTTTGGCCCAGATATGATTCAGGAAGCAGAAGAACAAGTTCGTATCGTTCGTGAAAAGTTGAAAACAGCCCAATCTCGTCAAAAGAGTCAATATGACCGAAAACATAAGGCTATGACTTTCGAGGTTGACGAGAAGGCTTATCTTCGGGTCACCCCTCTGAAGGGAACCCATCGCTTCGGTATCAAAGGCAAATTGGCTCCTCGTTACATTGGACCTTTTCGCATTCTTGCCAAACGAGGAGAAGTTGCCTACCAATTGGAACTACCTCCGCACCTCTCCAGAGTTCACGACGTCTTCCACGTTTCTCAACTCAGGCGTTGCTTCTCGGATCCTATCCGTGAAGTGGACCACGAAACGCTTGATCTCCAAGATAATCTTACATATCGAGAGTACCCCATTCGTATCCTCGATCAAGCCGAGCGTACCACGCGACGTCATAATATCAAGTTTCTCAAGGTTCAATGGTCGCACCATTCTGAAGATGAAGCAACTTGGGAAAGGGAGGATCGTCTTCGACTCGAGTACCCCGCCTTCTTCTCGGAGGAACCCAAATCTCGGGACGAGATTCTTTTGAGTGGGGGTGAGTTGTCACACCCTAGCTAGTCATGCACTAGAGTGTTGCATCATGTTTATTCTTTCATCAGAAACTTGAAATGGGGATGACAGAACCCCCAGTTCCCTCTGAAACCAATTAGGGTTACTAAAATAATTCTTCAATGAACCTGAAATGCCCTTCTAAAATGTCCATCATTTTAGCCTTGGTTCAGAACCTCTGCCAAAAATGGTGCACACTTTTCTAGGCCATCCTAGGGTTCTTGAGTTAAATCATAACTATTTGAATTTGGGCATTTAAAATATTATAAAATATTTAAATGCTCAAATATCTCCAAACTAAAATGTTTCATGTTGGAAATATTCCAACTATGGACCAGGAGTAGTTTGGTGATTTTTGGAGTTGTCTAGGTATTTTATTTAATTCAACAAAGTTGCAGAAATATTAAATAAAACAGAAAACAGAAAAAAAACTAAAAGGGAGAAGCTTACCTGGGCTCCTCCCTGTTCAGCCCAGCCAGCTGGCCGGCCCAGCCCAGCACTGTAGCTCCCCGTCGTCTTCCTCCCCACGCCCCGAAGCTGCTGCGTGCTCGCGCGCGCGCGGCCGCGCGGCCACCTCCTGCTTGCCGACGCCCCCTGGCCGCGTGGACGACGCCCGCAGCCATCCCGATCCCCCCTGCTCTCGCTCACTCTCCCCCGTTTCTCCCTCGCTCTCTCTCGCTCTCGGCCGAACACCACCGTCGCCGCCGTTCGCCGTAGCCACTGACTCCGGCCACCCCTCGCTCCCCCGAGTAGCTCAGAAGCTCCGCCTCGACTCCCTCTTCCTCCCCACCGCTCCACGAGTCCCCGGAAGCCCTGCATCGCCGCCACGTCGCCGTTCCCCTCTTCGGACTCCGACCACCGTCGCCGACGAATTCGCCGTCTCCAGCGCGTCCCCGAGCCCGCTTCGACGCCCACTGCAACCGCGGTGAGCCCCCGAGCCGTTTCCCCCTCTCCTTCCCCTCGTTCCCTCACCGTAGCTGCATCCCCACCTC
>NW_025255272.1:0-1901 GCF_018294505.1 Triticum aestivum
ACCCAAGATAAACAAGCTCAAGGGCACCAAGCACCCAAGAGTAATAAGCTTCTCAACTTGTAACTTCCACGTATCACGTGGAGAACTCAAACCGATGCACCAAATGCAATGGCAAGGGCACACGGAGTGCCCAAGTCCTTCTCTCTCAAATCCCACCGAAGCAACTAATGCTAGGGAGGAAAATGAGAGGAAGAACAAGAAGGAGAACACCAAGAACTCCAAGAACTAGATCCAAGGGGCTCCCCTCACATAGAGGAGAAAGTGATTGGTGGAAATGTGGATCTAGATCTCCTCTCTCTTTTCCCTCAAAAACTAGCAAGAATCCATGGAGGGATTGAGAGTTAGCAAGCTCGAAGAAGGTCAACAATGGGGGAAGAACACGAGCTCAAAGGATTGGACTCAATGGGGAAGAAGACCCCCTTTTATAGGAGGGGAGAAAAATCAACCGTTATCCCCTCACTCAGCCCGCACAACGCGGTACTACCGCACCAGGGGCGCGGTACTACCGCGAGGCTGCGCGGTACTACCGTGGAGTACCACGGTACTACCGCGACAGCAGCATAGGCCGGAACTTGCCTGACTAGGGGGCAGTACTACCGCTTGCGCGGTACTACCGCGCCCCCTTGCGGTACTACCGCAAGGTAGGAAAGTCTCAGCCTGGGAAGGGCGCGGATGAAATAAATTACATCCGTGCCTACTTCCGCTGAGGGAGGACCTGCGCAAAAACTCCGGCACGGTACTACCGCACACGAAGAGCGGTACTACCGCGTAGGGCGCGGATGTAAAAAATTACATCCGCCCCTACGTCCGCTCATGCTGCTGAGCCTGGCCAGAGCCCACGGTACTACCGCGCCCACGGCGCGGTACTACCGCGTAGGGCGCGGATGTAAAAAATTACATCCGCCCCTACTACCGCTCGAGCAGCTGCGCCTGGCCTGAGGCCACGGTAGTACTGCTCCAACAGAGCGGTACTACCGCGTAGGGCGCGGATGTAAAAAATTACATCCGCCCCTACTACCGCTCGAGCAGCTGCGCCTGGCCTGAGGCCACGGTAGTACTGCTCCAACAGAGCGGTACTACCGCAAGGACCTGCGGTACTACCGCTCCAAAGAGCAGTACTACCGCATGCCCTAGATCAGCAACACTAGCAGTCCTTCATTTTGCAGAGAAGACAACGGGGGTAACAATAAAACCAGAACTGCCATAACTTCCGCAAATGAGCTCCGAATTGAGAAAACTCAAGCTTGTTGGATACAAGACAACGAGTAGCATCAAAACAGAGACTGGTTAGTAAGAAGAGGCAGAGGAGGTATGCCTAACAAGAGAGGAGAGAAACCTCCAACAGAGAAGAACCGGCATGCCCTCCAACATCGAAAACATCATAGAAGACGCATGTGGACTCCGTTTTCGATGAACTCGAGCTTGTCATAAAAATGACCAAAAGCTCCAAAACTCACAAGGAGAAGAACCAAACAAGAACCAATAAGGATGATGCAAGGATGCAATGGTTTGAGCTCTCTACGAACGATACGATCAAGCAACTCATCGAGAGCCCCCCTTGATAGTACGGCAATCGATCCTATAACCCGGTCTCCCACAACTACCATGAGACCGGTAAAATAGAAAACCTATCAAGGGCAAACCTTTGCCTTGCACAAAGTCCACTTGAGCTAGATGATGATGATCTACTCCTCCTCAAGATGGACCACCTTTCTTGATTGCGTTGGCTCGATGAAGACTAGTTGATTGCTCCCCCATACTCCACTATGGGTGAGCCACTCTTCCGCTCATCTTCACAAGTCCATTGTCACCACAATGGACGGCAAGCTTCAAGCACTTGATCTCTTCATGATACATCACTTGAACTTGCACACCGCAACCTAACCCCATAAAGAACTCTC
>NW_025255273.1:0-1901 GCF_018294505.1 Triticum aestivum
AGTTTAATCAAGCATTGGAGCCCAATAGCCATGTACTGATGCATGTGGCCTATCATCTGATAGTTTGCATGCCAGATTTGAGGCTAGGGTTCCGAAAAACTACCACTATTTTGAAATTCCCTAAAACCTACCACTTTTTGGGTTACTTGTCTCAAGAAACTACCATGTTGCATTGTTGATTTTGTTAGTTAATTTTAATCATGTTTATGACAGATTCGGTCCACTCGTCAGGTCTGACATGGCATAAAAGTTAACACCATTAGTTTTGACCATTAGGTTACCGTTATGACAGGTGGATCCCACATGTCGATCCCTTCAATAAAATACAAAAGCAATTAGGTCCTGTAACTTTTAAAAAAACACAATCGGGTCCATATAACTTTTTAAAACAAGCTCGTCCCCACCTCAGCGCGGCGTTCGAGCACTAGCTGCGCCATCCCTACTGCCCAACTGTGGTGGCAGAGCTCAAGGGCATGCTCCTTGCTTCCGGCTGATGCATGCCCTTGCCTGACCTCCTCCCCGCGTAGCTCGCACAACGATGCCCCACACACGCATCGTCGACCATTGTCTTGCAGGAGACAGACATAACGTTGTCCGGTTGGGCAAGCTCTACCGCTCAGCACCAGCGGCTGAGTAGGGCAGCCACGAAGCGCGCCAGCGTCGGCGAGGAGACCACCACCAGGATGTGTTGGAACATGCGGAGGAGGTAGTTTTCGCCAAACTTGCAGGCCATCGGCACCAGGTTGCGGTCGTACAGGTCGTAGCCGACCTGCAACCAGTTGGCGAAGATGGGAACCGATGGTAGCCTCGGCTTCCGGCCCTGGATCTTGGACACTCGCCTGGGTCAGTGCTGTGCATACGGCTCAGGAGGAAGATGCGAGGAAGGAGAGGAGGCTACGGAGGTAGAGCTGGCAGCAACTCCAGTGGGTAGCGGATGACCGTCACCGCAGGCGGGCGGCGGCGCCGGTGAGCGCCCTGTGCGGCAGGCACATCGGGTGGAGAGAGAAAGAGAGAGAAGTTTACGTGTGGGACCACCAGGTCATAGCGGTCAACCTAACTGTCTAGATAATGGTGTTGACTTTTTTGCCACATGGAGCTGACTTTTTTGATAACTGTCTAGATAATGCCGCCTGCAGGCCAAGCCTCCCTGGCGAGGATTCCCGGCCACGACGACCGCGGCCTGGACGTCGAGCCAGGATCCCTCCTCCCCAAGATCCATTGATCCATGGTCAGAATCATCAGATCTCAAGGAGGAGGCGCAGATGGCGGCTCCATGGCGACGACCAGTTTGACCGCGGAAGAGTGGTCGAAGATTCACCTCCAGGACTCGCCTCCCGCCGTGGCCATGGCCGCCGGCGAGCCCAAGCACGAAATTTTAGTCCGTGCATTGGTGTACCACCGCTGATCCAACTCCTCTCTTGATCCAATCCTTCCTCAATCTTTTGTGTCGCCGTACGCATCTGCGCTCCCACGGGCCACGGCTGGAGTCGCTCCACCGTCGCCCGTGCCCGCGCTCCCAGCGGCTGCGCTCGGCTCCACCATCGCGGGCGTCCGCTCGTGCTCGTACAGTGCCACAAAACCAATGGCGACCGCACAACGTCGACCTCTTGAACGGGGTGAGGTCCTGGGAAGCGGGACTCCAGTGCTGCTTCGTGCACGTAATGGTAAATCTCATCACCCCCTCGGTTAACGGTGGCATGCCAGACTCTCTCGCGCCACTGTCAGTGAGGATTCAGTTCCCCCAGCTTGATGGGCACTACGGCAATATTCAGGTACATATCCATGAATCATCAAACTGAAGTTGGCTTTTCATCTGTACCTACTGAGGCTTCAGTTCTCCCCAACTTGATGGCCACTCCGTGCTTTGATTCAATGATTACAAACAGGGATTTCTGCTTGCA
>NW_025255274.1:0-1901 GCF_018294505.1 Triticum aestivum
AGAACCACCGCCGCCGCCGACGGGCATCACCGTAGCCACTGGCCTCCCCTCGCCTCCCCGACCCGCTTCCGAGCTCCGCCACAACCCCCTCCACCTCCTCGTTGAGCTACGGACCTCCCGGACGTGCTGCAACGCCGCCACCATCGCCGTTTCCGTCGCCGGCCACCGAAGTTCGCCGCGGTCAATTCGCCGCCTCCGCCGCCTCCCCGAGACCACCGAGCTGCTCATCGACCTCGCTGTGAGCTCCTCTTCCATTTCCCCTTCTCCCCGCGCTCGTTCCCGCACTCCAGCCGCCTTCTCACCGGAGCCGATTGCTCCTCGCCGCCGGCCATGGCGCTGCCGTGGCCAGGGTCACCCCAGCTAGCGCCCGAGCACGTTACCGAGTTCGCCGCCCTCCCAGGAGCCCACAGAGCCTTTCCGTTTCCCCTCTAGTGCATCGCAGCGCCGCGTTCGACCTTGGCCGAACTCCGGCGGCCACCTAGGTCGACGCCGGCGCCGATTCCGGCCGCCCCGACCCCAACCGACTCCACAGGAAGACGCGGCGCCCTCCCAGCCACCCGTAGAGCCTCTCCGCCGCCCGAATGGTCGCCGGAGGAGCGATTCCGAAGCCCTCCGCCGTGCCTGTTGCCGCCGGCGTTGAGCCGCCGGCCTGTTTGGGCCATTTGACCGGGGTTTGACCTCCCCCTGTGTCACTGACATGCGGGAGCAGCCCGCCTAACTAATCTAGGTTAGTTTAAGTTAAAACGCTAACTAACCAGTTAGTTAGGTTAGTCACTGACACGGAGGACCCACTGGTCAGTTTGACCTGGGCTGCCCGTTGACTCGCTTACGTCATGCTGACGTAGTGCTGACGTGGCGTCGTCATTAGGGGCTAATGACCCTGCTAACTAACCCTGTGACACTGACAGCGGGCCCCGTAGCGGGTCAAAGCCCGAGTCAACGCGGGATTAGCCCCTGTGTCACTGACGTGTGGACCCCACACGTCAGGTTTGACCCGAGCCGGCCCCTGTTGACTTGCTGACGTCATGCCAACGTCATGCTGACGCAGTAATGTTTTCTGGATTTAATTTAGTTCTGAAATTCCAGAAAATGAATATAAACTTCTAAAATTCATAGAAAATTAACCGTAACTCCAAATTAAATAATTTATATATGAAAAATTATCAGAAAAATTCAAGGAATCCATCTGTACCATTTTCATGCATGTTAGAACAACTTATCACTACTGTTTAGCACAAATCAAATAAAGGGCATTTAAATAATCACATATGGAGTTTGAATTTGAATCTTGTATTCAAACCAACTTCATTTAATCTGTTGCTAGTTGCATTGGCTCAAAACACATTCATTTTGCCATGTCATGATCATGCATCATATTGTGCATTGCATTGATTGTGTTCCCTTCTGTGTTGCCGGTATTTGTCCCCTCTCGATAGACGTGATACCGATGATGTGATCGTTGACACTGATGAAGACTCAATGTTATCTTCAAAAGTGCCAGGCAAGCAAAATCCCCTTGTTCATTCCGATACAATCCTACTCTCTCGCTCCTGCTCTCTTTTACTGCATTAGGACAACACCGATTCATCTGTTACTTGCTGCGGTAGCTGAACCCCTTTGTCCTTTGCATGACCTGTCATTGCCACAGTAAATAGATGAAACCCACTAGCATGAGTAGGAGTTGTTTGAGCCCTGATGTGCCTACTCATTCATGTTTGTTTGTCATGCCTGCTATTGCTTAGAGTTGAGTCAGGTCTGATTCATCGGGGATGAATCAGAGGCGTGTGAACCTGTCCTACTGTGTGTGAGCTAAGTGTGTGAACACGATTTGGTAAAGGTAGCGGTGAGAGGCCATGTAGGAGTACATGGTGGGTTGTCTCATTGCAGCCGTCCTCAGGAAC
>NW_025255275.1:0-1901 GCF_018294505.1 Triticum aestivum
CAAATGTATCCAATTTAGGCAACATCATATTCTCATGAACATTAGAATCATTACCAAGAAACGAAAGTACCTGGTAATTTAGTTGGCGTGCGCGAGCTCTAGTAATTGGTCCAGTATGTATAGCAGCAGGGGCTGTGGCTGTAACAATGGCATTGATGTCCTCATCATCCTCCCCTTCTTGAAATGAAGCCGTCCTCGACGGAAGTTCATCTTCCTCACCCAAATAAGGCTTCAAATATGCAATGTTAAAAGTGGGACTAACCCCAAAATCTGCAGGCAGCTCAAGTTTATGTGCATTATCATTTATTTTCTCCAACACCTTAAAGGGACCATCAGCACGTGGCATTAGCTTTGATTTGCGCAAATCAGGAAATCTATCCTTACGCAAAATGTAACCAAACAAGATCTCCAGGTGCAAACACAACATGTTTTCTACCCTTATCTCCAGCAAGTTTATATTTAGCATTCATACGCTCAATGTTTTCCTTAGTTAACTCATGCATTTTTAAAATCAATTCAGCACGTTGTTTAGCATCAAAATTAACCTTCTCCGAAGATGGAAGAGGCAACAAATCAATAGGTGCACGAGGTAGGAACCCATACACAATTTCAAAAGGGCACATCTTAGTAGTAGAATGCAATGAACGATTATAAGCAAATTCAATATGAGGCAAGCATTCTTCCCACATTTTCTTATTATTCCTCAAAACAGCCCTAAGCATAATAGACAATGTTCTATTGACTACTTCAGTTTGTCCATCAGTTTGGGGGTGACAAGTAGTACTAAAAAGCAGTTTAGTCCCCAACTTAGCCCATAAACATCTCCAAAAGTGGCTAAGAAATTTAGTATCACGATCTGAAACAATAGTATTTGGCACACCATGCAAGCAAATAATTTCACAAAAGAACAAATCAGCAACATTAACAGCATCATCGCTTTTATGACATGGTATAAAGTGTGCCATTTTTGAGAATCTATCCACGACAACAAATATGCTATCTCTCACCTTCTTTGTTCTAGGTAAACCTAAAACAAAGTCCATAGATATATCCTCCCAAGGAACACTAGGTACAGGCAAAGGCATATATAAACCATGAGGATTGAGTCGTGACTTAGCTTTTTGACATGTAGTGCAGCAAGCAATAAAACGCTCAACATCCCGTCTCATCTTTGGCAAAAAGAAATGTGTAGCAAGTACGTCCTCCGTCTTCTTCACGCCAAAGTGTCCCATTAGTCCTCCTCCATGCGCCTCCTGCAACAACAAAAAGACGAACAGAGCTAGCTGGAATGCATAACTTGTTAGCACGGAACACAAATCCATCATTAACGACGAACTTGTTCCATGTTCTTCCTTCTGTACAATTCTGCAATACATCTTTAAAATCAGCATCATGCACATATTGATCTTTGATGGTCTCCAAACCAAATATTTTGAAGTCAAGTTGTGAAAGCATAGTATAGCGACGAGACAATGCATAAGCAATAACATTTTCTTTACCCTTCTTGTGTTTAATGACATAAGGGAAAATCTCAATGAATTCAACCCATTTAGCATGTCTACGATTCAGTTTAGCTTGACTTTTAATATATTTCAAAGATTCATGATCAGAATGTATAACAAATTCTTTGGGCCATAAATAATGTTGCCATGTTTCTAAAGTCCGAACAAGAGCATATAATTCTTTATCATAAGTAGAATAATCCAGACTAGACCCACTCAATTTTTCAGAAAAGTATGCAACAGGTTTGCCATCTTGTAATAACACACCTCCTAATCAAATTCCACGATCATCACATTCAAGCTCAAAAGTCTTATTAAAATCAGGAAGTTGGAGTAAAGGAGCATGTGTCAACTTATCTTTCAATACCGTGAAGGCTTCTTCCTGTGCGGTACCCCAAA
>NW_025255276.1:0-1900 GCF_018294505.1 Triticum aestivum
GACGAAAATAGCATTATTCCCTCTTTTGGTCCTAGGAAACCCGGTAATGAAATCCATACCAATTTTATCCCATTTCCATTCAGGAATAGCTAAGGGTTGAAGGGTGCCAGCAGGCCGTTGATGCTCTGCTTTTACACGACGGCAGACGTCGCAATTTGCAATATACTGAGCAATTTCTCTCTTCATCCTAGTCCACCAGAACCTCTGGCGTAGGTCCTGATACATCTTGGTACTACCGGGATGAATAGTGAGAGGAGATTCATGAGCTTCCTTAAGGATTAAACGCCTTAGGTTGCGCACTTTGGGAACCACTAGTCGATCCCCGAAGTATACTACCCCTTGATCGTCAATGGAGAAACAATTCGCAATTCCTTTCTGAATGTTTCTCTTGATGCGGGAGATTCCCGGATCTACCTTCTGTGCTTTGATAATTTGATCCGTAAGGGTAGGTTTTGCCACCAAGGTGGAGAGAAAACCTTGAGGAACAATGTGGAGGTTAAGCTTCCGAAATTCCTCATGGAGAAGCGGTTGACTTTGTTGTAACATCAGGTTGTTACAATAAGATTTACGACTTAGCGCATCAGCCATGACGTTGGCTTTCCCTGGGGTGTAGGTTATTCCTAAGTCGAAGTCGGTGATCAATTCAACCCAACGTCTTTGCCTAAGCTTCAGATCCGGTTGGGTGAAGATGTACTTCAGACTTTGGTGATCAGTGAATATTTCGCAACGATTACCGAGGAGGTAATGTCGCCAGGTCTTAAGTGCATAGACTACGGCTGCAAGTTCTAGATCATGAGTAGGATAATTCTCCTCATGTGGGTGCAATTGCCGTGAAGCGTAAGCAATTACGTGTCGATCTTGCATGAGAATGCAACCTAGCCCTTGTCGTGAGGCGTCGCAGTAGATAACAAAGTCCTTGGAGAAGTCTGGCGGTACCAGCACAAGAGCAGAAGTCAGGCGTCTTTTCAGTTCCTGGAAACTGTGCTCACATCGTGGAGTCCATTCAAAATTCTTATCTTTCTTGAGGAGTTCGGTTAGAGGTTTAGCAACTTTGGAGAAGTTCTCGACAAAGCGACGACAATAGCTCGCTAAGCCTAGAAAACTCCGAACTTGCTTGACCGATTCAGGTGGAGTCCAATCAAGGACGGCTTGAACTCGCTCAGGGTTAACAGCAATACCTTTACCAGATATTACATGACCCAGATAGGTCACTTCTGGCAACCAGAATTCACATTTAGAAAACTTGGCATAAAGGCGATGCTCTCGAAGTTTCTGCAACACTAGTCTTAGATGTTCGGCATGTTCTTCCTCGTTCTTGGAGTAGATGAGTATATCATCGAGATAAACCACGACGAACTTATCCAAATACTCCATGAAGATTGAGTTCATTAATCGAGAAAAGGTGGCTGGAGCGTTGGTTAAACCGAAGGACATGACGGTGTACTCGTATTGGCCATAACGAGTAACAAAGGCCGTTTTAGGAATGTCCCCGTTTCTGATTTTGATTTGATGGTAGCCCAACCTCAAATCCATCTTAGAGAAGACTGAGGATCCAGCGAGCTGATCATACAGGTCGTTGATCCTGGGAAGTGGATATTTGTTTTTGATTGTGACCAAATTGACAGGTCGGTAATCTACAACCATCCGGTCCGTACCATCTTTCTTCTTGACGAATAGGACGGGGCAAGCCCACGGAGATGAGCTAGGTCGGATGAAACCCTTTTTCAAGGACTCATCGAGTTGTTTCTTAAGCTCGGCTAGTTCTAGGGGTGCCATCTTATAAGGCCTTCTAGCAATCGGAACGGTTCCGGGGATGAGGTTTATTACAAACTCGACATCCCTGTCAGGTGGAACCCCTGGCAATTCTTCTGGAAAGACATCCGGGAAGTCACGGACTACC
>NW_025255277.1:0-1900 GCF_018294505.1 Triticum aestivum
TTCCGGTAACCCCCGGTACTCCGGTAAAATCTCGATTTCATCCGGAATGATTCCAATATCCAAATATAGGCTTCCAATATATCAATATTTATGTCTTGACCATTTCGAGACTCCTCTTCATGTCCATGATCACATCCAGGACTCTGAACAATCTTCGGTACATCAAAATATATAAACTCATAATGAAACTGTCATCGTAACGTTAAGCGTGCGGACCCTACGGGTTCGAGAACTATGTAGACATGAACTAGAACTGTTTCCGGTCAATAACCAATAGCGGAACTTGGATGCTCATATTGGTTCCCACATATTGTACGAAGAACTTTATCGGTGAAACCACATAACAACATACATTGTTCCCTTTGTCATCGGTATGTTACTTGCCCGAGATTCGATCGTCGGTATCCAATACCTAGTTCAATCTCGTTATCGGCAAGTCTCTTTACTCGTTTCGTAATACATCATCTCAGAACTAACTCATTAGTTGCAATGCTTGCAAGGCTTAGCAAGATTGATTATTTATTCCTAAACAGAAACAAAAACAAAAAATTGCCTCCCAACAAGCGCTATCGTTTAACGCCCCTAGCTAGGCATAAAGGCAAGGATAGATTTAAGTATTGCCATCTTTGATAGGCAATCCATAAGTGGCTCTCATGATAGATTCATATGGCAATTTTATTTTCTTTCTAGGGAAGTGTTCCATCCCCTTCTTTAATGGAAATTGGAATCTACTATTTCCTTCCTTCATATCAATAATTGCACCAATCGTTCTAAGGAAAGGTCTACCAAGAATAATAGGACATGAAGGATTGCAATATATATCAAGAACGATAAAATCTACGGGCACATAATTCCTATTTGCAACAATAAGAACATCATTAATTCTTCCCATAGGTTTTTAATAGTGGAATCCGCAAGATGCAAGTTTAGAGAGCAATCATCGAAGTCACAGAAATCTAGCAAATCACACAAAGCATGGAACTCATAATCTTTAATTTTCATTTTAATAGTAGGTTCCCTCTCATCATAGAGCTTTCTAGGGATAGAAACTCAACTCAAGTTTTTCTTCATAAGATTGCATCAAGGCATCAACAATGTGTTCGGTAAAGGCCTTATTTTGACTATAAGCATGAGGAGAATTTAGCACGGATTGCAACAAGGAAATACAATCAATTAAAGAGCAATTTTCATAATTAAATTCCTTGAGATCCAATATAGTGGGTTTAGCAACATCTAGGTTTTTATTTCTTTCTATCCCACTTTTATCAATTTCATCATCATCCTAGCGGTTCTTTCCTTGCACTCATCAATGGAAATGCAGCAAAGTAGCGTAAGTATTTCCCTCAGTTTTTGAGAACCAAGGTATCAATCTAGTAGGAGGCCACGCACAAGTCCCTCGTACCTGCACAAAACAATAACAAAATGTTCAAGATGGAGACATAGATATTTGTAAAGTACATACGGGCCTGAATGTAGCAGATCCGTTGACTAAACCTCTCCCTAGAGCAAAACATGATCAACACCAGAATTCCATGGGTGTTCGATTCATCACAATGTAACTAGATTATTGACTCTAGTGCAAGTGGGAGACTGTTGGAAATATGCCCTAGAGGCAATAATAAAAGCATTATTATTATATTTCCTTGTTCATGATAATTGTCTTTATTCATGCTATAATTGTGTTATCCGGAAATCGTAATACATGTGTGAATAATAGACACCAATATGTCCCTAGTAAGCCTCTAGTTGACTAGCTCGTTGATCAACAGATAGTCATGGTTTCCTGACTATGGACATTGGATGTCGTTGATAACGAGATCACATCATTAGGAGAATGATGTGATGGACAAGACCCAATCCTAAACATAGCACAAGATCGTATAGTTCGTTTGCTAGAGTT
>NW_025255278.1:0-1900 GCF_018294505.1 Triticum aestivum
CGTAGCTTCCGGGGTGCCATGAAGACCGCGTATGCTATCTTTTGATAGTGTGGGTATCGGGATTTGCATGGGGTAAGGACCATGGATACGTAATATACCGGCTTTTGGAGCGGGAATTTGTATCCGTCAGCCTCTCGTTCGACGACGAGCACTACGCTTACAACTTGATGTGTTGCAGCTATGTACAATAGCATAGGTTCGCCAGTATTTGGCGTTGTTAGGACTGGATTACTGGCCAATAAGGTCTTTATTTCGTCCAGTCCGGCCGCGGCTGCATCCATCCACACGAAGTGGTCGGTGCACCGAAGAAGGCGGTAAAGAGGTAATGCCTTTTCTCCTAATCGGGAGATAAAGTGGCTTAAGGCAGCCACGCATCCAGCTAGTTTTTGGATATGCTTGAGGTCTGTTGGGATAGCCAACTGCGACAGATCTCGGATTTTTTGCCGGATTCGCTTCAATTCCTCTATTGGAAACAATGAAGCCGAGCAGCTTCCCAGAGGGCACGCCGAAAACACATTTTTCCGGTTTAGCTTAATGTCGTATGTTCGGAGGTTATCGAATGTAAGCCTCAAGTCGTCTATTATGGTTTCGACGTGTCTTGTTTTTATGACCACGTCGTCCACGTATGCCTCCACTGTTTTGCCGATTTGCTTCTCCAGGCATGTTTGAATCATGCGTTGATAGGTTCGCCGGCATTTTTAAGCCCGAAAGGCATAGTGTTGAAGCAAAAAGGACCATATGGCGTTATGAAGGCCGTTGCAGCTTGGTCGGACTCTGCCATCTTTATTTGATGGTATCCAGAGTATGCATCGAGTAAACATAGTGAGTCGTGTCCTGCGGTGGCGTCGATGATTTGGTCGATGCGAGGGAGGGGGAAGGGATCCTTGGGGCAAGCCTTGTTGAGGTCTTTGAAGTCGACGCATAGGCACCAGGATTTGTCCTTCTTCGGTACCATTACCAGATTTTTCAGCCAATCCGGATGCTTGATATCTATGATGAGTCCGGCCTCAAGTAACTTGGCTAGCTCTTCTCCCATGGCTTGCCGTTTGGGCTCTGAGAAGTGTCTAAGAGTCTGTTTGACAGGCTTGTATCCTTTCAGTATATTGAGGTTGTGTTCGGCCAGTCTGCGTGGGATGTCTGGCATGTCCGAAGGGTGCCAGGAGAAAATGTCCCAATTCTCGTGTAGGAATTCTCGTAGTGCGGCGTCCATTGTGGGGCTCAGCTGTGCCCCGATGGAAGCTGTCTTCGTGGGGTCCGTTGGATGGACCTAGATTTTGACTATCTCGTCTGCGGGTTTAAATGAGGTGGACTTGGGTCGCTTGTCGAGTATCATGTCGTCCCTGTCCACGGTGGCACGCAGCATTGTTAGTTCTTCGGCTGCTAGAGCTTCGGATAATGCTTCCAGGGCTAGTGCTACAGTTTTATTTTCGGCACGAAGTGCGACGTCCGGATCACTGGCTAGAGTGATGATTCCATTGGGTCTGGGCATTTTAAGCTTCATGTACACGTAATGGGGTATAGCTTGAAATCTTGTGAACGCGTCCCGCCCTAAAAGGGCGTGGTATCCGCTGCTGAAAGGAGCCACTTGGAATGTGATTTCTTCGGACCTGTAATTCTCCGGAGTGCCGAATACTACATCGAGTGTGATTTTTCCCGCACATCATGCTTCCCGACTAGGGATGATTCCCCTGAAGGTCGTGCCGCTTTGCTCAATGCGGTTTTTATCAATTTCCATCTTGTTGAGTGTTTCTTCATAGATCAAGTTTAATCCGCTTCCGCCGTCCATGAGTACTTTAGTGAGCCTAAAGCCGTCCACAATTGGGCTAAGGACCAAAGTGGCTGGTGCCCGGACTGTCTGGAATTGAGGTTCATCACTGGCACTGAAAGTTATAGCAGTGTC
>NW_025255279.1:0-1900 GCF_018294505.1 Triticum aestivum
GTGCAAAACATGGCTATGAAAGAAAAATTGGAAAAAGAATATTTTACAATGCTCCCTGAGGTATAGACCGATGTTTGGACCAATCAGTCTACAGGGCATTATATATTAATAAAAATTACAAAAAAATAAAAAACCTTGGAAACCTAGCTTTGTTTGTGCAAGAGATCATGTGTGCCAAAATTGAGGTGATTTGGAGGTGGTCGAAAAAATCACCGCATTACGGAGGGGCCATTAGGTCTAACTTAAGGCAGTTTTTGAACAAGTGTGATTTTTCCCACCACCTCCAAATCACCCAAATTTTCTTGTACATGGTGACCCACATGTGCCAAACATGGCTATGAAAGAAAAATTGGAAAACGAATATTTTACAATGACCCCCATGAGGTATAGACCGATGTTTTGACCAGTCAGTCTAGAAGGCATTATAAATTAAAAAAAATAAAAATATATAAAACCTTGGAAACCTAGCTTTGTTTGTCCAAGAGATCATGTGTGCAAAAGTTGAGGTGATTTGGAGGTGGTCGAAAAAAACCCTAGAACACTGCCCCGGCATGACGCAACGTGCGTTTTGTGTCCGAATTCGTGCACACCTTGCCTGGGGGGGGCACATTGGCCATGCCCACATGCTCCCAAAAGTTGGGGTCATCTCATGCATGCCCGCACATGGACCGTGTACAAGCTGAACCATTCGGGTCTGCTGGAGGGCAAGTCTGAAAGAGGTTTTCCTTGCCGGTCCCACCAAATGATCCCAAACTTTATGCACACCCTACCATGACCATGCCATGCATGTGGGAGGGGAATTCATACACCGCGGCCTAATTTTTGTTGAAATCCCATTAATAGCCATGTGTATTACACGTAAGTGAGCATGTGTAAAATTTATTAGGTGATTTGAAGGTCAAAATATTTAACTTATCATATATGCAAAAAAATGTGGATTGAATGCAAGTGAGCATGAGTATAATTTAGTGTGTGATTTGAAGATCAAAACACATGGCAATATGCCAAAAAAAAGTGCCCACCTACCAGAGCAGGAAAATTCATACACCACGGCCTGCATACGACTAGGAACCCAGCCGTTCAGGGGCCAGGATGCAGGCCCGTGGTGCAGAATATATCTGCTGCTAGTAGGCCCCACGGGGCAGAGGGATCGAGAGTTAGGCAATGTACTGCATGCATATGGTAGGAGCTTGGGAGGGAAGTCGCAACCGGGTATATAAACCGGTGCGGCGCTCTCTCCCTTGGCGAGGTGGGACTAAACTCCCACCACCCCACGGTTGTGCGCTGCGCTGTGCCCTGCGTGGCTCTGCCTTGGGCCCAATTCGGGCGGGCTGGCCTAGGGCAGCCTTATCCACGCGCTGATCTGTTTTATATTCTCTATGTTTTTCACTTCTTAACTCCAAAATTTCTTTTCTTGTTTATATTTCTAATATTTAAAATCAAATCTCTTTTTTTCTATATTATTTCTAACAGTGTTTACTAAAATTTAAAAAATATGCCAAATTCTGTTGTGTTTTATTTCATTTGTTCGTTCTCTTTTTTATATTGATAATATTTACGAAATATAAACTAAAACGTTATGTTTTATTTCACTTCTTCATTCTAATATTTGTTCTCTTCTTTATATTTGAAATATTTTCAAAATGTAAGATAATATGTTATCTTTTATTTCACTTCTTCATTCTAATAGATCTTATCTTTTTTATATTTGAATTATTTTTTAAATGTAAGATAATATGTTGTCTTTTATTGCACTTATTCATTCAAATTTTTCCTCTATTTTCTATATTCTCCTCTTTTCTTTGTTCTGACAGTTATAAATTTAAATAATGTATGATATAATGTTGTCTTTTATTTCACTTTTCATGGTTGTCTTTCCTAATTATAAATTTTCTTTTCT
>NW_025255280.1:0-1900 GCF_018294505.1 Triticum aestivum
GAGGCCTAGGATAACAAGAGTCCTAGCCGAATACGCCGGTGGGGAGAAGTCCTTGTCTTGATCACCAAGTCTTATGGAATCTTCCTTGTATGCGGTAGCCGTCTGAACTGGCCCATGAGTATACGGCCACGGGGGTCCTCGGCCCAATCTAATAGATCGGGAGACGACGTGGTGAGTACCCCCTAGTCCAGGACACCGTCAATCTTACTTAAAGCATTACTCTGTTCTTATGAACTTAATACTCTAGATGCATGCTGGATAGCGGTCGATGTGTGGAGTAATAGTAGTAGATGCAGAATCGTTTCGGTCTACTTGTCTCGGACGTGATGCCTATATACATGATCATACCTAGATATTCTCATAACTATGCTCAATTCTATCAATTGCTCGACAGTAATTCGTTTACCCACCGTAATACTTATGCTCTTGAGAGAAGCCACTAGTGAAACCTATGGCCCCCGGGTCTATCTTATATCATATTAATTCCAATACTTAGTTATTTCTATTGCCGTTTATTTTACTTTTCATCTTTATTTATCTTTTTCATAAAAATACCAAAAAATATTATCTTATCATATCTATTAGTTCTCACTCTCGAAAGTGACCGTGAAGGGATTGACAACCCCTTTATCGCGCTGGTTGCGAGGTTCTTATTTGTTTGTGTAGGTGCGTGGGACTTGAGCGTGATCTCTGAAAGTGCGTTATATCGACTAGAGGGGGGGTGAATAGGCGATTTTTATGAAAGTCTTCAGAACATGGGAGTTTTGAAGACAAACGATAAAATTGAACCTATTACCATGCAGCGGAAGGTAGACTACACTAGGCAAACCACAGTCAAGTATTCAATGAAGTGAAAGCACAAAGACTAATAGCACCTAGGTAGTAAGGATCAGGTAGGAAGATATTGTGAAGCCAAACAGAACACGCAGTCACTCAGTGAAGACAAATGATAGAGCAAACATACAATGACTTCACAAGGAGTAACAGTAAGTAAAGTGAAGTGAAGATGAAACCAGTGACTCGTTGAAGACAATGATATGTTGAACCAGTTCCAGTTGCTGAGACAACTGTATGTCTGGTTGGAGCGGCTAGTTATTTAAACCTTAGGACACACAGTCCCGGACACCCAGTCCTGAACACGTAGCTCAGGACACCCAGTCCTCACCGTATTCTCCTTGAGCTAAGGTCACATAGACCTCGCCCAATCACTCTGGTAAGTCTTCAAGGTAGACTCCCAAACCTTCACAGACTTCGTTCACTGGCAATCCACAATGTCTCTTGGAAGCTCAGAATGCGACACCTAACCGGCTGGAGGATGCACAGTCCTCAAGTGTAATAAGTCTTCAGATCACATAGACAAGAAGACTTAAGTGATGCCCAATTCTCTCTGGCTCTGGTGGTTAGGGCTTTTATCCTCACAAGGAATTCTCTCTCAAAGGCTTCGAGGTGGGTTGCTCTCAAACGACAAAAGTCGTACTATCAATCTAAGCAGCCAACCGTTTATGGTTGTAGGGGGTGGGCTATTTATAGCCACTTGGCAAACCGACCTGATTTGTCCGAAATGACCCTGGGTCACTAAGGAACTGACACGTGTTCCAACGGTCAGATTTCAAACTCACACAACAACTTTACTTGGGCTACAAGCAAAGCTGACTTGTCCGACTCTGGACAAGATTCGCTCTCATAGTCTTCACTCGAAGACATAGGTTTTTGGTTTAGGCATCACTTCAGTCATTCTGACTGGTTCTCTTCGACCCAACTTAACAGTACGGTGGTTCCTATGACTCAACACAAAAGAAAAAGACCTACGAAAGATCTAAGTCTTCGAGCTCCATAGGCTTCATATCATGTCTTCTCTTGTCATAGTCTTCAATGTGAATATCTTCATATACCACCTTTG
>NW_025255281.1:0-1900 GCF_018294505.1 Triticum aestivum
GCAGTTCCTGCGTTGAAGTCATTAGACTACATATTTAATCATGGGAATATAAAACGGATGGGCAAGCACAATTGTCCACTTATCCAACTCGGAGGGTTGTACATAGTAAATCCGCCCTGCGGGTTGACGCGGAGGAATTCCTCCTCTTCTCCCTTGTACAAAGAGGATAAGATCTTTACTAGAGCGGCAGCTGAGGCTGGCCCCTTACGACCATAACGGGTGGCGTCATCCTCCCCGTTAAAATCCCACATGGGGTGGCCTCTATATTGAAGCAGCTGCACCCCCCACATAATGCATGCGGCCATGACTCCAATCATGGTTAGTCCGGAATGAGCCAATAGTCTTATCCGGCCCATCAGGCGAAGGACGTCCCTGCCGCCTCCTTTCTGAGAGATCCGCGGACGCCAGCTTAGGTGTTTCTTTAAGGGAGCACTGTTGAATTCGGGGAGACCTACCCGGATAGGATCCGGCAGTGGGACATCATCTATATAAAACCATTCCGAAGGCCAGTCCTCGGATGCCTTCTTTGGGGTTCCGGATAGATATCCGGTCCCGGCGATACGCCACACTTTGGCTCCGCCCACTTTATATATAGACCCCTCTTGAGAGCGGGGCACCAGGCAGAATAACCTCTTCCACAGCGCGAAATGAGCCTCAACACCCAAGAATAGCTCGCAAAGGGCGACGAAGCCCGCGATATGCAATATAGAGCCGGGCGTGAGATTGTGCAGCTAGAGGCCGTAGAACTCCAGGAGCCCACGGAGAAACGGATGAATTGGAAATCCAAGTCCTCTTATTAGATAAGGGACGAGGCACACCCGCTCTCCTTTGGAGGGATTGGGGGTGCTCTCCGCTTGCTCTCCGCCATTATAGGTGGCGAGTCCGGCTCGGACTGGGACCATATAGGCCTGAGGGAGAAATCCCTTGGCCTGAAGTGACACTAGCTCGCTGTGCGGGATGGAGCACCTCTCCCAGTCTCCAGGTTTAGGACGAGAAGGGCGAGAAGAGGAGCTGCGACGACTGGCCATGTTGGAATGGACCTTTGCTGGAGGCGCTCTGATGATTACTCGCGGAGGGGAGAAGGTGTGGTTTGGATCCGAATCCCCATCCCATTAAATAGGCGGCTCGTTTATGCGGCTAGGGGTGTGAATATAAAAACACCCCAACTTTTCGCATTCGTTTGACACATGGAAGATGGCCATTATTGGGCGTGGAAGCCAAGGTGCGCTACATTACGAAAATCGGACATTATTTAGCAGGTACATGGAATTTGGAGAAGAACCCGCCTTGCAATGTCGAAGACAACCTACGCGCCGGACTCGTCGTCATTGAAGCCTGGTTCGGGGGCTACTGAGGGAGTCCTAGATTAGGGGGTGTCCGGGTAGCCGGACTATACCTTCAGCCGGACTCCAGGACTATGAAGATACAAGATTGAAGACTTCGTCCCGTGTCCGGATGGGACTTTCCTTGGTGTGGAAGGCAAGCTTGGCGATGCGGATATTCAAGATCTCCTACCATTGTAACCGACTTTGTGTGACCCTAACCCTCTCCGGTGTCTATATAAGACGGAGGGTTTTAGTCCGTAGGACAACTTCATCATACAACAATCATACCATAGGGTAGCTTCTAGGGTTTAGCCTCCTTGATCTCGTGGTAGATCTACTCTTGTACTACCCATATCATCAATATTAATCAAGCAGGACATAGGGTTTTACCTCCATCAAGAGGGCCCAAACCTGGGTAAAACATCGTGTTCCTTGCCTCCTGTTACCATCTGGCCTAGATGCATAGTTCGGGACCCCCTACCCGAGATCCGCCGGTTTTGACACCGACACTCCGCGTCTACAGCGGTATTTCGTAGATCCTAAGGAAGCAAAGCTTATGCGCTGGCACGCGGAGA
>NW_025255282.1:0-1900 GCF_018294505.1 Triticum aestivum
ATGCAACCGCAAATTCAACAAAGCAAAACCCTAAAAAGATTATGCAAAGGCTCAGATTGGTTCGGATATGATGAACTAACCCTAATTTTTTTTGTGGCTTTTTCGTGGACTGTAGGTATGAAGAACAGACTCGATCTAAACTACGAAAAACTGTAAAATCTCACCGAGCAACCTGGAAATCTGATACCACTTGATAGAGGCGGAGGTGTCCCGTCTTTCGATGAGATGATGGATTTCGCTTTGGTGGAAGTCGACTTTGACGATCCGACTACGAACGTGCGAGGACGTCGCGCCTTAGCAATCGCTAAACCAACTCCGAGAGGTTATTGACCACGCCGGAGCACGATCAACCAGACCACGAGGGTCTGTTTCCTGCGAGCAAACGAAGAACAAGCAAGAAACTGAGATTGCAATCTGGATATTGCGAATATAAGATGAAAGCTTTATTGATCAAGGTGGGGTTCTGTGACGCCTTTGTCTGGTTTTTGAACACAAACGAAGTACGCGAAGTTGCAGCTATGGCGAACTTTTAATCTAAACAAAACCCAAAGTCTAAACGATGCCCTAAGGGCTGTATATATGGAGGAAGAGGGGGGGGGGGATTTCGTGGCCCTTGGTGGAGGGGTCCGAAATCAACCCTATCTCTTGTTTCCCCACACATACGGACTCTAAAAATAGCCTATACTTATGTATTTCGAAATTACATGGGCCTGGCCCAATAATAAGGTGACGCAGCACCTAAAATAGCCTCGGGACGAAATTTATGAAGTGGCATCTTGTATATTTCGTCCAAGGCTTCATGCACCCATTATGGTGGCTTCAAAGTCCTGAAATCATCACTTGTAACTCCGTTCTTGTTCTCCTTGCGCATGCCATCATCTCCATGCTTGTTCTTGCTCCAATGTTCATCCTTCTCCAAGCTAGGCCCTTCATTTGTAAGCAAAACAAATGTATGCAATTTAGGCAGCATCATATTCTCATGAACATTAGAATCATTACCAAGAAACGAAAGTACCTGGTAATTTAGTTGGCGTGCACGAGCTCTAGTAATTGGTCCAGTATGTATAGCAGCAGGGGCTGTGGGTGTAACAATTTTATTGATGTCCTCATCACCATGATGAAGGTCGGCCTGCAGAAAAGTTAGTTCGCGCCAATGCTTGTCGATCCTGCACTTCACGTTCAGCTTTACAAGCAAGATGGAATAAACGAGTGATATTAGTATACTCCTTATAGTCTAGAATGGTCTGAATCTCTCTATTTAATCCACCCAGAAAACGTGCAAGCATAGCTTCATTCTCCTCAACAATACCACATCGAATCATGCCAGTTTGTAATTCCTGATAATATTCTTCTACATAATTTTTTCCTTGTCTTAAACGCTGCAATTTTTGAAGCAATTCACGTTGATAATATGGTGGAACCCAACGCGTACGCATAGCGGTTTTCAAAGCAGTCCAAGTAGTTGGAATAGGATATAATCTACAATGTTCAGACCACCAGACACATGCGAAACTAGTGAAAGCACAAACAGCAGCAGCAACCCGTCTCTCCTCGGGATATTGTAAACATGTAAAACGTTGTTCAGTTTCTAACTCCCAAGTAAGATATATATCAGGAACATATCTACCCTCAAATGGTGGAATATTCAATTTCAGTTTAGGAATATGGACATCATCTCGTACCTGAGGTGGTGGTGCAGGCCTACCATTACGAATATATACCTGAGGTCGACCTGCTGGTGGTGGTGCTGGTGGTTGCACGTAGTTCTGATTTTGAGCAACCTCATCCTCGTAATCTCCCACATAATCATCCTCCTCCGCATCAGCAGCAGGAGCCACAGAAGTATCAACAGCAGCACCAACAGTTTGGCCAAACGCAAGAGGAACACGGCTCGCTCGGC
>NW_025255283.1:0-1900 GCF_018294505.1 Triticum aestivum
TCAATCTACACGGAATTTATGAAATGCATGTCGAATATATCTAAAGTTTATGGAAACGTGATTGAATGTTTCTTGTAAATACATTCAAACATGACTAAACTTATTTGCAGCACCCAGGCGGTAGTACCACACAGGTCCATGGTAGCATCGCTTCGGTGGTACTTCCGCAGACTGGTGCCGCTCCAACTCCCACCCGTGCTGGAGCTTCTTTTGCTCTTTGGTCTATTAGTTGAAGTGGCACGGTAGTGCCACTTGTGCAGTACTTCCGCTACGAGCTACCACGCGTCCTACCACTTGGGAAATGTCTTCTATTGCCCTCTGGATAATTAGCGGCAGTGACATGGTAGTACCGCTTGTGCGTTACTCCTGCTTCTTACTACCGCCGCTACATCCGCTTATTTTTGAGGAATGGGCAAGCCTCTGTTGCCTACTCAGCTCTCACGGTAGCTGAACGGTTGTTACACGGTAGTACCACGTTACACGGTACTTCCGCTCTCGTGTCTTGTCATTAGACGGTTGGTGGAGACATTGTCATTGCTATAGTTTGCCGATTGGATCTGAACGCTTTGGTTATTTTTCCTTGTCCACACACATAGCTTTGGTGTTTTATGATTTTGCTAGTTGCCGATTGGATCTGAACGCTTTGGTTATTTTAGTGTTGGTGTTGGCTATGTGCAGAGACCAAGTGTGTGCTTATAATGTTTGCATCCTCTTGATGTTTTATTTTAAGCTAATAAAATTCACCCTTTGTAGAAAAAATAGGAGGGACACCGTGACTTGGCATCACTGTGTTTTGTCAAGTGAATCAGAGATCGATCCAAAGACCAAGCTGCTACTATCCTGCCTGTTCTCGACTGTTACTGAAACTGCTAATAATTCATCATACGACCAAAAGGTGCATCTTTTACAAGGGCGTACCTACCCGACTTATCACCGTAACAAATGAAGATGATTGGCGAGTGGCGACTTATCAACGTTGCTATTCTGTGCGATGATCGATCATGATCATGAGCAGCAGCAGCAGCAGCAGTGTCACCTGTCTGCCATGGTTCACAGTGCCCCCACCTCAATTGATTGGCATCCAGCTTTGCACTCTGCTCTGGTCGTCAAATACCACCGCATAAGGTTAAGAAGAGAGACAAATTGAGACCGGCGTGGCGTGGGAAGGCAGCCATGGCGGACAAGGACGAGGAGCAGCAGCAGCAGCAGCCGCTACACATCCTCTTCTTCCCCTTCCTCATCCCGGGCCACCTCATTCCGATGGCCGACATCGCCGTGGTCTTCGCGGCTCGCGGCGTCAGGTGCACCATCCTCACCACCCCCGTTCAGGCTTCCATCATCGGCTCCATCGTCGACCGCGCCAACAGCAACGACGACCTCTCTTCCCAGTCGGTCCATGTCGCCGTCGTGCCTTTCCCCGACGTCGGGCTCCCGCCGGCTGGCCAGCGCGGCACGGGCCTTGTATCCCAGGAAGATAAAGTGAAGTTCGGCCGGGCGGTGCAGCTGCTCCGGGAGCCCTTCGAACGGTTCCTGGCTGACAGCCATGCCGACCTCGACGCCGTGGTCTCCGACGGCTTCTACCACTGGTCCGTGGACGTCGCGGCTGAATACGGCGTGCCGCGTCTCATGTTCCTCGGCATGGGTGTGTTCGCCCGGTCCTGCTCCGAGCACGTGTTGTCGCAGGAGCATAGGCACAACCCCGACGGCGACGATCCTGATGCCGTCGTGTCGCTGCCGGGTCTACCGCACGGCGTGGAGCTGAGGCGGAGCCAGATGATGAAGGAGCCGCACTACCTGGAGTTCTTCCGGTGCGTCTATGCCGCAGGCCGGAGGAGCTACGGCGAGCTGTTCAACAGCTTCCAAGAGCTGGAGCGGGACAGCGCCGAGCACTACCGCACGA
>NW_025255284.1:0-1900 GCF_018294505.1 Triticum aestivum
ATTCGTCTCGGACATTGTGTTTAAAAGCTGCTAAGGCTTCAGCGTCCGGACAGTCGACTATTTGGTTCTTTTTGGTGAGGAACCTGTTCCAGAATTTGCAGGCTAACTCTCTGGATTGTTGAGTTATGTGACTTAAATCGTCTGCATCCGGAGGGCGGACATAAGTCCCTTGAAAATTTGCCCGAAAAGCATCCTCGAGCTCTTCCCAACTTCCAATGGTATTTTAAGGGAGGCTTTTAAGCCAGTGCCGTGCTGGACCTTTGAGCTTGAGGGGTAAGTATTTTATGGCGTGGAGATCATCTCCTGTAGCCATGTGTATGTGGAGGATGTAATCCTCGATCCAGACTCCTGGGTCTGTCGTTCCGTCGTATGCCTCTATGTTTACGGGTTTAAATCCCGCTGGGATTTCATGATCCAGCACCTCATCGGTGAAACATAGGGGGTGTGCGGCTCCCCTGTATTTGGGTGTGCCGTGATGTCCGGATATTTGGCGTGTTGCATTGCTTAGAAGAGCTTGCTTTATTGGCCCGTAGATGGATCTAACTGGGCCATCCTTTTGATGCGAGTTCTTATGCGGATCGTGTGCCGATTTATTTGCGGCGCCGCCTGCTGCTCTATGCTTGTCATGTGGTCGTCTATCCGACCGGGCGGCCTCTTTGTTCTTTGATTGTGGGGGCTCTAAGGCCTCCTCATCGAATTCGGGCAGTAGTTTGCGCTTCGGGTAGCTCTTTGCTTGGCGACTGTCGCCGTATTTGTCTGCAGTGTTGAGTATTTTGCATCTTCTGCTATTTTGAGCTTCCGCTTCTGCTTTTTCAGGCTACGCGCAGTGGCGACGAGCCTTTTGTGGAGGTTCTTCTACTCCAACAACTTGTCCAGTGTCAGATTGTCCGGACTGTTATCTTCGCCGGGGACGGGTTGCTTATCCACATTGTCCTGTTTGGATGGTTGTTCAATGGCATGTTCGTCGTCCACCGGTTCAACCTGCTCTATGGCTGGGTCTGTCTGCTCGCCGCCTTTGTCGAGGCGGGATTTAGTGTGGCGCTTTCGTCGCCGTCTTGATTGCTTTTCGAGGGATTTATCCTTCGTAGCGTCCCGTTGTTCCTCGTAGTCGCTTGCTTTAGGTGTATCCACCATGTATACATCGTGAGATGGGGTGGCTGTCCGTGCCCTATAGGCGCTGGTTCGTGGTTATCTCCTACATCGTCGTCCATACCGTCGATGTCTTCGGAGTCGAATTTAAGCACGTCGTTTAAACTTTCGACAGTGGCTATGAAGTGGGTGGTGGGTGGGTGTTGAATTTCTTCATTGTACGCATCCCAACCTTCCTGACCATAGTCCGGCCAGGGCTCTCCTGATAAAGAGAGAGACTTTAGTGAATTCAGAATGTCGCCAAAAGGCGAGTGCTGAAAGATGTCCGCGGCAGTGAACTCCATAACCGATGCCCACTCGGATTTGATTGGCAGGAGTGCGGGAGGTTCAGAGTCCGGAGAAGAGTCCGGCACCTCGGAGTCACGGGCTTCGCAAAAGACAGGGATGATGTTTGGCTCAATTGCCATAGATATCGTAGCCCCCGAGGCGGTGTCCAGCCACTCGTCCTTGATCGGCGAAGTCGGCCCCGAGCTAAGGGTCGGAGCGGACGCTGGTGCGGCCTCCAGGGTACTGTTTGGAGGCAGAGCTAGATCATACCTACCGAGACAGTGCGGCGCGCTTGGCTGTGGCTCGAATCCGTCGAAGATCAAGTCTCCGCGGATGTCAGCCGTGTAGTTCAAACTTCCAAATCTGACCTGATGGCCAGGGGCGTAGCTTTCGATCTGCTCTAGATGGCCAAGTGAATTGGCCCGCAGTGCGAAGCCGCCGAATACGAAGATCTGTCCGGGGAGAAAAGTCTCACCCTGGACCG
>NW_025255285.1:0-1900 GCF_018294505.1 Triticum aestivum
TCTTGATGCTAAATTTGATAAAAGTGGGATTGGAGAGGTCACGACTTTAAATAGCATTGAACCCACTATCTTGGATTTGAAGGAATTTAATTATGATAATTGTTCTTTAAAAGATTGTATTTCCTTGTTGCAATCCGTTGTGAATTCTCCTCATGCTTATAGTCAAAATAAAGCTTTTACCAAACATATTGTTGATGCCTAGATGCAATCTTATGATGAAAAACTTAATTTGGAAGTTTCTATACCTAGAAAACTTTATGTTGAGTGGGAACCTACTATAAAGATTAAAATTAAAGATCATGAGTGCTATGCTTTATGTGATTTGGGTGCTAGTGTTTCCACTATTCCGAAAACTTTATGCGATATTCTAGGTTTCCATGATCTTGATGATTGCTCTTTAAATTTGCACCTTGCGGATTCCACCATAAAAAGCCAATGGGAAGGATCAATGATGTTCTCATAATTGCAAATAGGAATTTTGTCCCGTAGATTTTGTCGTTCTTGATATAGATTGCAATCTTTCATGTCCTATTATTCTTGGTACACCTTTTCTTAGAACGATTGGTGCAATTATTGATATGAAGGAAGGGAATATTAGATTTCAGTTTCCATTAAGGAAAGGCACGTAGCACTTTCCAATAAAGAAAGTTAAATTACCTTATGAATCTATCATGCGAGCCACTTATGAATTGAGTGCCAAAGATGGCACTACTTAGATCTATCCTCGCTTTTATGCCTAGCTAGGGGCGTTAAACGGTAGCGCTAGTTAGGAGGCAACCCAATTTTATTTTTGTTTTTTTGTTTTTGCTTCTGTTTAGTAATATATTTATCATCTACCTTCTGTTTAGATTTTCTTTTATGTTTTAATTAGTGTTTGTGCCAAGTTAATCCTATAGGATTTTCTTGGATGATAGCTATTTGATCTTGCTGAAAATTCCAGAAACTTTTTGTTCACGAAAACAATTGTTTAAAATCACCAGAACGTGATAAAATACTTATTCCAATTGCAGTATATCAATAAACAAATTATCTAGGTCGTCCTATTTTTTTAGAATTTTTGGAGTTCCAGAAGTTTGCGTTAGTTACAGATTACTAAAGACTTTTCTGTTTTTGACAGATTCTGTTTTTCGTGTGTTGTTTGCTTATTTTGATGAATCTATGGCTAGTGAAATAGTTTATAAACCATAGAGAAGTTGGAATACAGTAGGTTTAACACCAATATAAATAAAGAATGAGTTCATTACAGTACCTTGAAGTGGTGTTTTGTTTTCTTACGCTAACGGAGCTTACGAGATTTTCTGGTGAGTTTTGTGTTGTGAAGTTTTCAAGTTTTGGGTAAAGATTTGATGGACTATGGAATAAGGAGTGGCAAGAGCCTAAGCTTGGGGATGCCCATGGCACCCCAGGATATTCAATAATAGCAAAAATCCTAAGCTTGGGGATGCCCCATGAAGGCATCCCCTCTTTCGTCTTCGTTTATCGGTAACTTTACTTGGAGCTATATTTTTATTCGCCACATGATATGTGTTTTGCTTGGAGCGTCTTGTATGATATTAGTCTTTGCTTTTTAGTTTTCCACAATCATCCTTGTTGTACACACCTTTTGGGAGAAAACCACATGATTAGAATTTATTAGAACACTATATGTGCTTCACTTATATCTTTTGAGCTAGATAGTTTTTGATCTGGTGCTACACTTAAATCTTTTAGAGCACGGCGGTGGCTTAATTTTGAAGAAATTGTTGATCTCTCATGCTTCACTTATATTATTTTGAGAGTCTTTTAGAGCAGCATGGTATTTGCTATGGTTATAAATTTGGTCCTAGAATGATGAGCATCTAAGTTGAGTATAATAAAAATTATCATACAAAGTGCATTAAACACTAGGATCAATTTGATG